>NC_069502.1:122740792-122860792 GCF_027579735.1 Bombina bombina | reverse complement strand
TAGTGTTAGGTGTAATTGTAATTTAGGTTAGGATTTATTTTACAGGTAAATTTGTCTTTATTTTAACTAGGTAGTTATTAAATAGTTAATAACTATTTAATAACTATTGTACCTAGTTAAAATAAATACAAAGTTGCCTGTAAAATAAAAATAAATCCTAAGCTAACTACAACGTAACTATTAGTTATATTATAGCTAGCTAAGGGTTTATTTTATAGGTAAGTATTTAGTTTTAAATAGGAATAATTTATTTAATTGTAGTAATTTTATTTCGTTTTAATTAAAATAATATTTAAGTTAGGGGGTGTTTGGGTTAGGGTTAGACTTAGGTTTAGGGTTTAATAACTTTAGTATAGTGGCGGCGACTTTAAGGGCGGCAGATTAGGGGTTAATAAATGTAGGTAGGTGTCGGCAATGTTAGGGACGGCAGATTAGGGGTTAATAAAATTTAACTAGTGTTTGTGAGGTGGGTGTGCGGCGGTTTAGGGGTTAATATATTTATTGAAGTGGCGGCGATGTCCAGTCTGCAGATTAGGGGTTAAAAACTTTAGTTAACTGTTTGCGATGTGGGGGGGGGCCTCGGTTTAGGGGTTAATAGGTAGTTTATGGGTGTTAGTGTACTTTTTAGCACTTTAGTTAAGAGTTTTATGTTACGGCGTTAAATGCGGTAGGAGTCTTGACAGGAGAGGGTGTACCGCTCACTTTCTCCAAGACTCGTAATACCGGCGTTAGGAAAATCCCATTAAAAAGATAGGATATTCAATTGACGTAAGGGGATTTGCGGTATGCTCGAGTCGCAGAAAAAAAGTGAGCGGGGCACCTGTACCTGCCAGACTTGTAATACCAGCGGGCGTTAAAAAGCAGCGTTGGGACCTCTCAACGCTGCTTTTTAAGGCTAACGCAAAACTCGTAATCTAGGCGATACTTAGGGAGACACAGGAGCAGCAATATGCTACTGAGAGCTAGCTGCTGATTGGTGTCTGCACATAAATGTTTCTTGTCATTGGTTTACCCAATGTGTTCAGCTAGCTCCCAGTAGTGCATTGCTGCTTCTTTAACAAAGGATACCAAGAGAATGAAGCAAATTTGATTATAGAAGTAAATTGAAATTGTTTTTAAAATAATATGTTCTATCTGAATCCTGAAATACAAAAAGTTTGTTTTCTGTCCCTTTAAGGGGCTAATTGCTGCTTTGTTATAGAAGTATTTGAAGAAGAATAATAATACTGCAGAATAGACAGGTGCACAGCGGAAAAATTAATTTTGGTTCATTTCAAACCGATTCAGATTTTTTCGAATTTGCTTTCGGATCGATTCCAATTTGGATACATTGAAATGTATTAGTTTCGGATTCATTCGGATTAGAATAAATTCGGATGTATTCGTTTCGGATTTGATTCATAAATTCAGAAGTTTGGTATCTGTTATGTTTATTCAGATGGTTCCAAGTTACACAAACGGAATTATCACTAAATCTCACTAAATGTAATTTTTATACTGAATTGTGATTAGTCCATGGCCATTCGACTGTAACGAATAAATCCAAACTAATTTGGATTTATTCGTTACAAATGCATTCAGATTAGTTTCGTTTAGTAGCTAGGGTAATTCGGAAATTTGAATTGATGTGAATCTCAGAATTTGGCCGAATTTTGATTCGGAACGAAATGAAACGCACATGTGTACTGCAGAATTATCCAGGATCCACTTTAGCCTTCCAGTTTTAAAAGTAAATTTTTAGGAAAGGCAGGCTCATGTTCATGTGCTGCGCCTGCATAGATGTGTTTACATGTCTGGCAATGTGGCAGGTGCTCTTTATTGTTTCCATATTCTGCGTGCATGTGCTTGTCGCCTTCCTAGGGGTCGGCATCATAGAATACTTTGTTTATGCACTTGTGCAGGTAACTGTGCACGTTTCTCACCTAAGTTGCATCAGTCCGTCTTTGCGTTTCTTGTTTGTTTGGCCAGTTTCCAACAACTTATTGCTTCCTTGTTCTCAGTCTGTTCGTACCTTGGTCTGCCCTGACCTCAGGTTGTTTAACGACTTTGCCTAACCTTCCATTTGCTCTTCCCCTGACTCTAACATCTACAGCCCTTATTGTTTCTAAGTATACTTTTGTCCCAGTCGCTCGCGTATTAAGGAATCCCTCCACCTGAAGCCAACTAGCGGCCAGAAATAGGGAGGGTGAACTTGAACGCGGTAGTACCAGTGGCATTCCTGACATTACAAACAAGCCAGACAGATGTCAGAGAGTTGATTCCCAGTTAGAGGAGCTAGCACAACATATGTCACAGCTTAGCCAACTGGTTTAGGGAGGCTTTTCTCAGCTGCAAACCCAAGTTTCTCAGCTTCAACCCACAATACCAAACTTATACCTGAAGCAGCAATTCTTGACTGAGGAACTACAGTCTCTTCATGAATAATACATTTGCTATTCAACATCATATACCAAAGCTATCTAAATCCACTAATGTGCCTATACGGGTCATAGATGGATCCTCCATAAAATCTGGACCAGTCTCTTATCACACTGTTCCTTTACTTACAGTTATTTAACCTGGGCATAAAATATAATTATCCTTCGATTTAGCCCAGTCACCTATGTTTCCCCTAGTATTGGGTCTGCCCTGGCTTCGTCAACATAATCCTGTGATGAATTGGGTCTACGGGACCATTTAAACACATAAATATATATGTATATATTTCTATATTGGTTCCCAAAGCTGCACAATTTCCCCCTGTGCTGGGGAAATTGGAGCCTATGGAAGCGTGCTCTTGTGAGAGCTTGGCTTCCAGGCAATGAGAACGCAAGGTTGAGTTTGCATTGCGCTTCAGTTCCTAATACCAAGCACATTTACATGCGCTGGCATTACTGAGAGGAGCACAAATATTGCGCTTGTGTAAGCGCAATATTGCGCTACACTTGTAATCTAGATTTTTTTTCTAGCAAATTTTAAGTTTCCTGCCCTCTGTACCATGTGACAGCCACCAGCTAATCACAGATTTACATACCTACTTTAGAAAGTGTGCATATAACAAACAATCAGCGAGATTACGAGTTTTGCGGTAACAGGGGTGCATTGCTAACGCTTAGTTTCAGATCACCGCTCACCTAAAGTAACGCTGGTATTACAGTTTTTTTTTAAACCTGGCGTTAGCCTCAAAAAGCTGAGCGTAGAGCAGAATTTAGCTCCACATCTCACCTCAATACCAGTGTTGCTTACGGTAGCGGTAAGCTGGCTAAATGTGCTCATGCACGATTTCCCCATAGGAAACAATGGGGCTGAGCTGGCTGGAAAAAAATCGAACACCTGCAAAAAAGCAGCGTTCAGCTCGTAACGCAGCCCCATTGTTTCCTATGGGGAAATACTTTTTATGTCTGCACCTAACACTCTAACATGAACCCAGAGTCTAAACACCCCTAATCTTACACTTATTAACCCCTAATCTTCCGCCCCAACATCGCCGACACCTACATTATATTTATTAACCCCTAATCTGACGCTCCGGACACCGCCGCCACCTACATTATCCCTATGAACCCCTAATCTGCTGCCCCCAACATCACCGAACCCTACATTTTATTTATTAACCCCTAATCTGCCCCCCAATGTCGCCGCAACTATAATAAATTTATTAATCCCTAATCTGCCGCTGCCAACGTCGCCGCCACTATAATAAATTTATTAACCCCTAAACCTAAGTCTAACCCTAACCCTAACCCCCCCTAACTTAAATATAATTTAAATAAATCTAAATAAATTTACTATAATTAACTAAATTATTCCTATATAAAACTAAATACTTACCTGTAAAATAAACCCTAAGCTAGCTACAATATAACTAATAGTTACATTGTAGCCATTTTAGGATTTATATTTATTTTACAGGCAAGTTTGTATTTATTTTAACTAGGTACAATAGTTATTAAATAGTTATTAACTATTTAATAACTACCTAGATAAAATAAGTACAAATTTACCTGTAAAATAAATCCTAACCTAAATTACAATTACACCTAACACTACACTATCATTAAATTAATTACCTAAACTACCTACAATTATTTACAATTAATTTAAATAAACTAAATTACAAAAAAAACACTAAATTACAGAAAATAAAAAAAGAATTACAATTTTTTAAAGCTAATTACACCTACTCTAATCCCCCTAATAAAATAAAAAAGCCCCCCAAAAAAATAAAAAATTCCCTACCCTATACTAAATTACAAATAGCCCTTAAAAGGGCCTTTTGCGGGACATTGCCCCAAAGTAATCAGCTCTTTTACCTGTATAAAAAAATACAATACCCCCCAACATTAAAAGAGCTGATTACTTTGGGGCAATGCCCCGCAAAAGGCCCTTTAAGTCTACACCTAACACACTAACATGAACCCCGAGTCTAAACACCCCTAACCTTACACTTTTTAACCCCTAATCTTCCGCCCCCGCTATCGCTGACACCTGCATTATACTATTAACCCCTAATCTGCCGCTCCGGACACCGCTGCAACCTTATAGCTATGAACCCCTAATCTGCTGTCTCTAACATCGCCGACACCTACATTATAGTTATTAACCCCTAATCTGCCCCCCCAACCTCGCCGCCACCTACCAACACTTATTAACCCCTAATCTGCCGACCGGACATCGCCGCCACTATAATAAACGTATTAACCCCTAAACCGCCGCACACCGCTGCAACCTACATTATAGCTATGAACCCCTAATCTGCTGTCTCTAACATCGCCGACACCTACATTATAGTTATTAACCCCTAATCTGCCCCCCAACCTCGCCGCCACCTACCAACACTTATTAACCCCTAATCTGCCGACCGGACATCGCCGCCACTATAATACATTTTATTAACCCCTAATCTGCCCTCCCTAACATCGCCGCCACCTACCTACAATTGTATTTAATTTATTTAATTAATTTATTGATAGTGTAGTGTTAGGTGTATTTGTAACTTAGGTTAGGATTTATTTTACAGGTAATTTTGTAATTATTTTAACTAGGTAGCTATTAAATAGTTATTAACTAGGGATGTTAGGGAGGGCAGATTAGGGGTTAATAAAATTTATTATAGTGTTTGCGAGGCGAGAGTGCGGCGTTTAGGGGTTAATACATTTATTAAAGTGGCGGCGATGTCCGGTCGGCAGATTAGGGGTTAATAAGTGTTGGTAGGTGGCGGCGAGGTTGGGGGGGCAGATTAGGGGGTAATAAATATAATATAGGTGTCGGCGATGTTAGGGACAGCAGATTAGGGGTTCATAGGGATAATGTAGGTGGCGGCGATGTCCGGTCTGAAGATTAGGGGTTAAAAAAATTTATTATAGGGTTTGCGATGTGGGGGGGGCCTCGGTTTAGGGGTTAATAGGTAGTTTATGGGTGCTAGTGTACTTTTAGCACTGTAGTTAAGAGCTTTATGTTCCGGCGTTAGCACATAAAACTCTTAACTACTGACTTTTTTTTGCGGTTGGAGTCTTGGCGGTAGAGGCTCTACCGCTCACTTTCTCCAAGACTCGTAATACCAGCGTTAGGCAAATCCCATAGAAAAGATAGGATACGCAATTGACGTAAGGGGATTTGCGGTAGCCTCGAGTTGCGGAAAAAAAAGTTAGCGTGAGCCTCTAGCGGTCAGACTCGTAATACCAGCGTTAGGTAAAAAGCAGCGTTAGGACACCCTAACGCTGCTTTTTAAAGCTAACGCAGAACTCGTAATCTATGCATTAGAATATAATCCCCTATTTGAAGAACATTGGAATGTGAAATATTTATAGTATATACACAGTTAAACACTTAAATATCAGACATCCCAACCTGCAAAAACTAATTTCAGGGAGGTCCCCCCACCACCTACCCCCCCCCCCTCCCCCGCGAAAAAAAAAAAGTATGGAAAAAAATTATATATGCAATAAAAAAAATCTGCCAAAAAAAACAAACATTCAAAACACCATTTTTTCTACATATATACACATGAATGTATTATACATTCATGTGTATATATGTAGAAAAAATGGTGGTGATAGACTTCACTAAACTACTACTGTGTGTATATATATATATATATATATATATATATATATATATAATAGTTCCCCTAAAGTGTGACTCTTTATTATATATATATATATATATATATATATATATATATATATATATATATATATATATATATATCCATAGTTCCCCTAAAGTGTGTGACTCTTTATTCTGACTGGCATAAAACAGTACTATTAACGACATGATCTGACATGTGTCCCACTTAATTCAATCCTATGACTGCGTCTGCACTAACTACTAGCTGTACCGGGTGGTTACCACAGCAACACAGGAAGTGGACCAGTGAAGCAGCCAATCACGAAAACGTAGAACACGCACAGTGAGAGTACTCTGCCTAGTAACAGAGAGCGTGCATAACGATTTGTTTTGTGTTGTCAGATATCACACAAAAAATCGTTATGCAAGCTCTGTTAACTGAAGAAATAATATTAATAAATTAACACTTGACTTGGGTTCAGCTGCCTTCCGGGAGAGTTCAATTCATTTGCGGGCGTCAGGGAGGAGGTATTTGAATGCGGGAGACTCCCGGAGCTTCCGGGTGACTTGGGATGTCTGAAATATGAAATATGAATATTGCATAAATATGATTTTTCATGTTTTCAAATACTTGACTGCTAAGGGCTCACATGCACTTATATATACAGTATGTCTATATGTGTGTATTTATATGTGTATGTATGTCTGTAAATACATATATATACATATAAATACATACAATATTTAGACATGTATATGTATGTAGCTCTATGTTAAAGCCCTTTGCATGCCTTTTTTCTAACATCTGAGACCTTATATATTTGAGCCTTTATAACTTTCTTTATGGGAGTAATTGTACTTTGTAATGTATTTTTTATGTGTTTTCTGACACTTTTTTGTTTTACGTAACAGTTAACCAGAGTTCTGAAGTTGTAATAACCCAACGCACGTTAAATTCAATTGTGCTCAAGCGAATGCATTTGCTTTCAACTTGTAATACACGTGCTACTTACGACATATGCAAAGAGCCGTGACATACCCATTTTCGCTCATGAGCAACAGTTCGCGCGCAACTCGTAATTTAGCCCTTAAAAGACCAGTCAACACAGTAGATTTGCATAGTCAACAAATGCAAGATAAGACAATGCAATAGCACTTAGTCTGAACTTCAAATGAGTAATAGATTTTTTTTCTGACAATTTTAAAAATGTATGTCTTTTTCCACTCCCCCTGTACCATGTGACAGCCATCAGCCAATCACAAATGCATACACGTACCATGAGACAGCCATCAGCCATTCACAAATGCATACACACTTATTCTTGCACATGCTCAGTAGGAGCTGGTGACTCAAAAAGTTTAAATATAAAAAGACTGTGCACATTTTGTTAATGGAAGTAAATTGGAAAGTTATTTCAAATAGCTGCTCTATCTGAATAATAAAAGTTTAATTTTGATTGAGTGTCCCTTTAATGGGTCTGTTAAGCATCTATTATTTGACAGGTTGAATTTTTTTTTTCTTCTTTAAAATCAACCAGCTGTCCAAGCCCTTTAATGCATTTTCTGTAGGAGTCTTTTAAACATACAAGGAAATTGCTACACCCCCCCAGAGATTGCTATTACATAAATGTATATGGTGAATGTATTTCCAGAGCATTTAAAACATTTTGGTTTTCTGTCATTGCGTCATCACTATTTTTGTGGTTATAATGGTTGGATGAAATTTGCTAATTTATATCTGACAAGTAATACACATTGATATGACGTGATGTATAGCATTGTAGCCTCTCTATGGTTTAACCCTTTCTCTGCTGAACCATTTCAACTCCCCTGTGCAAGAGCTTTTTTAATTTGAATTTATTTTTCTGTGAGTTACCCACACTTTTTGTTTAACTTTTTTAGCATATTAAGCATTTTTAGAAAAGAACTTTAGTTAATATGAATATCATAATATTAGAAAAAGCCACACTAAGAAATGCAAACAATAAATAAATAATAAAAAAATTAACTTTTTTTAAAATCAATATATCAGTTACAAAATACAGAAATGTAACTGGTCATGTTTTAACATTACAACATAGTTCATATTTAAAACAATATATCAGATTTAATATTTTGATAAACAGCCTCAAGTGTGAATAGTTTACAAAGTGAGTCATAGTTCACACGTGTTAAGAAAATAAAAATAAATTGCAAGAGAATGTTGCCATCATTTTCTTATTGCAAGTTAATGCTTCCCAGACTCCTCTAAGCATTAAATGAGATTAGTTTTTGGGTGCGTTATCCCCATAGGCACCAGACTGTAATCTCTTCATTCATTTTAAACATTAGTTGTAGCATTTATTTCACAAGGCTCCACTGGAACCAAAGTATCTCACTTTGTATGCTCCCTTTCTCGATGATTTTATGTTTTCTACTTATAAGTGTTATGATTACAAGTAGGTTTAAAATAAAAACAAACAAAAAAAATCAATTTGGTTAAAAAAACAACCTGTATTTTGTATCCTCCCTAAAGGGGCAATAAAGTAAAAATTAAACTTTCTTGATTCAGAGCATGAACTTTCCAATTTACTTCCATTACTAAAATGTGCATAGTATTTTTATATACATACTTTCTGAGGCACCAGCTGCTACTGAGCATTCACAGAATATACATATATGCATTTTGGCTGATGGCTGTCACATGATGCAGTGGAAAGGAATATGGAACTAAGTGAATTTTTGTGAGAAAGAAAACTACTACTCATTTGAAATTCAAGCTAAATGCTTTTGCATTGTTTTTATATTATGCATTTGGTGATTATGCAATTGTATTGTGTTTAATAGCCCTTTAAGCTGAATATGTACATATTTGTCATATTGAAAAGTCTGATTAAAGGGACATGGAAGACAACAAGAGTGTTAAATAAAAAGAAAAAAAAGAAAAACAGAAAGAATAAAAACGGCCCCTATTTTGTTGAACTCTCTGCCTCGCTCCACAAGACTCTCCCCTAGTTTTCGTAGTTTCAAGTGCTCCTTAAAGACTGTTCATGGATGTATACAACACACAATAACCTTTCTCACCTCGGTTCCTCTACTCCTCCTTTGTCATCCATTGAACCCTTTAGCATGTAAGCCTATGAGCCCAGCTGTTTTGTAGATCACATTCATGAGAGCTGATATACAGCAGTGTAACGCTTGGCAGGGTTCTCTACGCATTAGACTCCTATAAATGCTACCTTTGCATATTATACCTATGTTTATAGCGCTCACCTTTGTTTATAGCGCTCACCTTTATTAGCATTGTACACATTCTGCACAATAATAATTTATAATAATATAATAATAATAATAATAATAATAATAATAATTTCCAATTTATATAGCGCTTTTCTCCCTGTGAGACTCAAAGCACTTTACAAATATGCCAACATAAGACATAAAAGTTAGGAGTTTCTGAAGGTCAGGTAAGCGGACTGAATGCCTGATGGAAGAGGTGGGTCTTTAGTTTTTTTTTAAAGTCTGTAAGAATGGTGCCTCTCTGATTGCGCAAGGTAAAGAGTTCCAGAAAGTAGGGGCAGCGTGGCCGAATGCTCTGGAGCCTGAGTTTGTCCTTATTCTTGGCACTGAGAGGAGGGATGTGTTGGCTGACCTAAGTGAACGGGATGGGATGTAGGGTGTCAGGAGCTCTTTCAGGTACTGTGGGCCTTGGTTGTTTAAGGCTTTGAAGGTCATCAGGCCAATTTTAAAATATGTTCGCCATTTAATTGGAAGCCAATGCAGGGGGTGGAGAACAGGTGTTATGTGGCAGGAACGAGTTTGATTGGTCAATAGTCTGGCTGCTGCGTTTTGAACTGTCTGAAGGCGATGAAGGCATATTTATAGACTGATTTGAACAGCCAATAGGATTTCAGAAGCTCTCATCCTATTGTCTGTTTTAACAGCCAATAGGATTTCAGTAGCTCTCATCCTATTGGCTGATTTGAATTTGAAGAATCAAATCAGCCAATAGGAATGCAAGGGACGCCATTTTGAAACAGGTACCTTGCATTCAACTTCAGTGTAAGGCGGCGACCATATGAAGAGGATGCTCCACGCAGGATGGGATCAGATTCCAGGATGGCTCCAAGCTGCCGGGATAAAGATAGAAGATGCCCCAGGGATGGATGAAGACCTCGCCGCCTGGATGAAGACCTCGTCGCCTGGATAGAGATGGATGCCCGGACTTCAGGAACCATGAGTAGATCTTCTAGGGTTAGTGTTAGATTAGGGATGGGCACTTGGAAAAGAGCTGAATGCCCTTTTAAGGGCAATGCAAAAGAGCTAAATGCCCTTTTAAGGGCAATGCCCATACAAATGCCACTTTAGGGGCAATGGGTAGCTTAGGTTTTTTTTAGAGTTAGGTTTTTTTATTTTGGGGGGTTGGTTGGGTGAAGGCTTTTACTGTTGGGGGGGACTTTTTTTTACAGGTAAAAGAGCTGATTTCTTTACGGCAATGCCCTACAAAAGGCCCTTTTAAGGACTATTGGTAGTTTATTGTAGCCTAGGGGGTATTTTTATTTTTATAAGGCTATTAGATTAGGTGTAATTGTTTTTATTTTGGATAATTGTGATGTCGGAGAGCGGCGGAATAGGGGTTAATCGCTTTTATTAGTGGCGGCAATGTCGGGGCATCAGATTAGGGGTTAATAACTTTATTAAAGTAGTGGTGGCGATGTCAAGGAAGGGGCGGAATAGGGGTTAATAATTTTATTATAGTGGCAGTGATGTTGGGAGCGGCAGATTAGGGGTTAATAGGTTTAAGTTAGTGTTTGCGATGCAGGGGGCCGTTTTAGGGGTTAATAGGTTTAATATAGTGTTTGCGATGAGGGAGGGTGGTGGTTTAAGGGTTAATAGGTAGTTTATGGGTGTTAGTGTACTTTGTAACAGTTTAGTTATGAGTTTTGTGAAACATTTTTGTTACACAAAATCTATAACTACTGCTCTCAGATGGCGGTATGGATCGTGTCGGTATATGCTGTAAAGCATTTTACCCTCACCGCACAACCTATAATACCGGCGCTATGGAAATCCCACACAAAAACATCATTTTTTGGAGTGCGGGATTGACGTTGCGTTACAGGCTAAAATGCTTACGGTACAGCTATACCGACACGACTTTCAATAGTGCGTTACTGCTTTTACACTGGAATTGCTATTTTTTCAGCGTTAAAAGCCGCAACGCAAAACTCATAATCTAGGTGAAGGTGTTTACTGCCTCTTTAACAGAAATTTCATTGTTGATACAACACATTTCCAGACATACATACATCTCCCTCTGTACATAACAATATACTTGTATGTTTTCATTACAGAATCTGTTGGCGCTCTACAAATAAATGATAATAATAACAACGTTGCATCTTGAAATCCCAAATGCTTTACTTTATTAGTTTGAGAATGCGTGTATGCTTCTAGCGCCATCTAAAGACCATAATGTATCTCTGTAAAACCACATTATTTCCAGAAATGACTGTATATTTCAGTGAAGCAGATCGTTTTCATTAAAAATAAATTTTCTTTTTCAAATGGTTTAAACTTATCATTTTTATACTAGCAAGCCTTCTTAATCTATATATAGCATGGAAACTCTAACACTATTGAGAAATATAAACTATTACTCTGAAAATTAAAAACCTCATAGATTTTCTTCCTCCACCTCACAACTTCTGAACCCTCAAACAAACCCAACAAGTGTGTCAAGTCTATGGGGCCGAATTATCAAGCTCGCCGGAAACAGTGGTTATGAAGCAGCGGCCATCAGACCGCTGCTCCATAATTTGTCTGCTGCCTCTGAAGCTGTGGTCCTCAATCCGCCCGATCCTATACATTCAGGCTGATTGACAACCCCTGCTAGCGGCTAATTGGCCGCGAATCTGCAAGGGGTGGCTTTGCACAAGCAGTTCACAAGAACTGCTTGTGTAATGATAAATGCCGACAAGCTATATCTACAGCCTATTCAGTAGTAATTACTTTAAACCTGCAGTGTTGATCACATGGATTTTATATAAAAAGAATGAGAATGGGAAAAAAAGAGGTAAAAGAAACCAAGGGAAAGAGATATTGGGGAGAGAGGAAGAGAAGGGTAGAAGGGGAAGGGGTACACATACATGCACACACACACATACAAACAAACATACATGCACATACACACATACATACACACACATACATAAATACACACATACACAACAAACATACATGCACACACACACATACAAACAAACATACATGCACACACACACATACAAACAAACATACATGCACATACACACATACATACACACACATACATAAATACACACATACACAACAAACATACAAACATACATACATGCACACACACACATACATAAACACACATACATACACATATACGCACATACATACACACACATACACATACACACACACACACACACACATACAAACATACACACATGCACACACACACGCACACATACACACATACATAAACACACATACATACACACAAGTACATACACATATACACACATACATACACACACATACATACATACATACACACATACACAACAAACATACAAACATACATACATGCACACACACACATACATAAAAACACATGCATACACATGCATACACATATACGCACATACATACACACATGCATACACAGATACAAACATACATACATGCAGACACACACATGCATATACACACACATACATAAACACACATACACACGTACACACACACACACACACACACATACACATATTCACACATACACATACATTCACACACATATATACACACATACACACATACACATACACACATACACACACACATATACACACATACACACACACATACACACACCTACACTTACACACAAACTGTCATACACACACATAAATAAATACACACATACACACATATACACACATACACACACACACATACACACACTCACACACACACACATACACACACATATACACACATAAATAAATGCACATATACACACACACATATACACACATACACATACAC
Source organism: Bombina bombina (assembly GCF_027579735.1). Classification (NCBI taxonomy): domain Eukaryota; kingdom Metazoa; phylum Chordata; class Amphibia; order Anura; family Bombinatoridae; genus Bombina; species Bombina bombina. The sequence goes on along the minus strand of NC_069502.1, from coordinate 122,847,685 downwards.
ACACATACACACATATACACACACATACACACACACATACATACACACACATATACACACATATACGCCCACACATACCTACACACATATACACATATACACATACACACACATATACACACACACACATACACACACATACACATACACACACATACACACACACATATACACACATATACACACATACACACACATAAATAAATACACGCATACACACATACACACACACATACACACACACACACACATACACACACATATACACACATAAATAAATGCGCATACACACCACACACACACATACACACACATACACACATATACACACACACATACATACACACATATACACATACACACATACACACACATATACACACACACACATACACACACATACACATACACACACATACACACACACATACATACACACACATACACACACATACACACACATACACACACACACACATACACACACACACACACACACACACACACACACACATACACACACCAGTGTGGGGAGTCCACATCACATGTGGGATTACATTCTAGGAGACGTTAAAAACACCCCATACACACCAGAGCTTTAAGCCCTTTGCCCAATACAACATAGAGCTACATCATGCGGTGCAAGTCCCCGCGTCCCGCATAATATAGATTGATGTCAGACCTGTTTGCTGCCCTTGCAGCCTTGGTTGCCTGTTGTACGTCTATATTTATACAGTCAGACCTCTCTTACTTTTGTTATGTGCCTAAACACACTTTAACAAAGTTAACTGTCCCTAATGTCCTAAATACACTGAAGAAAAAGATTGTTTGAACTCTGAGACTTCCACATTGCCAGAGGTGATATAACAATCATAAAGTAAACAGTCACATTTCAATAATATGCTTGTATAATTTTGGCATTGGACCTACTGGTTAAAGGGACAGTAAACACCTTGCAATACAATGTCATTATGTCCCTTTTCATGTAATTTAGCTCTCAAAGTTGGGCATTTTCTAAGTCTTATAACATGGAATGCTCCTGCTGACTTCTAAAGGCTAACCCTGCTACATATGTAAACCTAATTGGCTTTAGGAGATAACAACTACAAAACAATTTACTTTATACTAACGTTATGGTTCTCAGACAGAATGCTGACGGACAGAATGCAGAAGCACATTTGTCCATCAGACATATGTCCGAGAGACTATGTTCCTGAGTTCGGCCAAGGGCAGATACGCTCCAGAGTGCTCTGTTCTAATCAGAGCCTCGGACACTGCAACCACCTCTAGAAAACTAACCATAGGTCCCACCCCCCACGTCTTGTGATTCTCTGTCTGGGTATTCTTTTTTTATCCTTATCTATCTAATCTTTCTATCTAATCTATCTATTTCATGGCTGGACTGTTATCCGGCGGCCATTTGAATGTTGGAATATTATACGTCATACAAATGTCAGTCGGCCAAATAACAGTGTGGCCACAAACTTTATGAGTGTGGCTAGCCTTGATGTCTGAGTACTAAAGTCCAGATTTGCCCACCAAATAAGGCAAATGGTTGGTGAAGTTTGACTACTGAAAAAAACTTGCACTAAAAAGGATGGTAAATTGTTTTAAAAATGTTAAAACTCGGCTGATATGGTATTCTATAAAAACACGACAGAGATGTCTTGTAACTACAAGAGGTTTACTGTTCCTTAACGTAGTGAAAGAGAATATACTCACATATAAAGTGAACAATACAATGTAGCAGTGTGTAAAACAAGCAATGTTAGAACAGAAATCAGATATATAAACTTAATCTAGTAAATGACAAACTGGGTAATAGTAAGTAGGGGTACAAGGCTGGCAATTTGTTTGCACAAGCTCAGTCTAGTAACCACCACAACAAAATATACTAAAATAAAATATTGCCCCTAATTCTAACGACCCCCTAATTTTAGATTAAAATTAGAATTCCTATCTTAAATTAAATTAAAACTTAACTGTCAAATTAAATAAATTAATTTTAAACTAATAATTAAACACTACTCTAAGAATTATAAAAGTATCTAATTACAAAAAAAATAAAATAACTAAATTACAAAAAATAAGAAACAATTTCAGCCAATAGGATTGAGCTCTCATCCTATTGGCTGATTGGAACAGCCAATAGGATTTTAGCAGCTCTAATCCTATTGGCTGATTGAAATCTTTCAGCCAATAGGAATGCAAGGGACGCCATCTTGGATGACTTCACTTGCATTGAAGTTCCAGTTTACGGCGGCAACCATATAAAGAGGAGCTCTACGCCGGATGTCTTCAGGATGGACCCGCTCCGTGCAGGATGGATGAAGATAGAAGATGCCGTCTGGATGAAGACTTCTTGCTGCATGGATGAGGACTTCGCTGGCTGGATGAAGTTCGAAGAGGCCGCCTAGATGAAGACTTCTTGCCGGCTGGATGGATCCTTCAAGCAGGACTTCAATAACTGTAAGTGGATCATCAGGAGTTAGTGTTTATTTAAGGGTTTTTTGGGTGTGTTTTATTTTTAGATTAGGTTCTGGGCATGTAAAAGCGCTAAATGCCCTTTTAAGGGCAATGTTCATACAAATGCCATTTTCAGGGCAATGGGGAGCTTAGGTTATTTTAGATTTTAGAGTTTTTTATTTGGGGGGGGTTGGTTGGTTAGTTGGTGGGTTTTACTGTTGGAGGTTGTTTGTATTTTTTTTACAGGTAAAATAGCTTATTTCTTTGGGGAAATTAGTTTATTGTAGGCTAGGTTTTTTTTTATTCTGGGGGCTTTTTGCGGGGCATTGTCACAAAGTAAACAGCTCTTTTGCCTCTAATCTAAATCCCCCTACACCTCCGCCACCTATAATAAATGTATTAACCCCTAATCTAATCCCCCTACACCGCCGCCACCTATATTAACTATATTACCCCCTAATCTAATCCCCCTACATCGCTGCCACCTATATTATCTATATTACCCCCTAATCTAATCCCCCTACACCGCCGCCACCTATATTAACTATATTACCCCCTAATCTTATCCCCCTACACCGCCGACACCTATATTAACTATATTAACCCTAATTATATTAGGGTTAATATAGTTAATATAGTTATTATATTATATATATTAACTATATTAACCCTAATTATATTAGGGTTAATATAGTTATTATATTATATATATATTAACTATATTAACCCTATCTAACTCTAACACCCCTAACTTAATTATTATTAAAATAAATCTAAATAATATTAATAATATTAACTAAATTATTCCTATTTAAATCTAAATACTTACCTATAAAATAAACCCTGAGATAGCTACAATAAAATTAATAATTACATTGTAGCTATTTTACGGTTTATATTTATTTTACAAGTAACTTGGTATTTATTTTAACTAGGTACAATAGCTATTAAATAGTTAATAACTATTTAATAGCTACCTAGTTAAAATAATTACCAATTTACCTGTAAAATAAATCCTAACCTAAGTTACAAATACACCTACACTATCAATAAATTAAATAAACTACAAATATCTAAACTAAAATACAATTAAATACACTAAATTAAATTACAAAAAAAACACACTAAATTACAAAAAATAAAAAAAGATTACAAGAATTTTAAGCTAATTACACCTATTCTAATAAAATAATAAAGCCCCCCAAAAATAAAAAAAATGCCCTACCCTATTCTAAATTAAAAATTAACCAGCTCTTTTACCAGCCCTTAAAAGGGCTTTTTGCGGGGCATGCCCCAAAGTAATCAGCTCTTTTGCCTTTAAAAAAAAACACAATACCACCCCTCAACATTAAAACCCACCACCCACATACCCCTACTCTAAACCCACCCAAACCCCCCTTAAAAAACCTAACACTAAGCCCCAGAAGATCTCCCTACCTTGAGTCGTCTTCACCCAGCCGGGCCGAACTGTTCATCCAATCCGGGCGATGTCTTCATCCAAGCGGCAAAGAAGAAGTCTTCCATCCGGCGATGTCTTCATCCAAGCGGCAAAGAAGAGGTCCTCTATTGGGGCGAAGTCTTCCTCCAAGCGGCATCTTCAATCTTCTTTCTTCCGGGTTCTTCCGACCTCCTACGCGGAACATACAGCTGGCCCGACTAATAATGGAAGTAAATTGTAATGTTGTTTAAATTTATTTTCTCTATCTGAATCATGAAAGAAAGATTTTGGGTTTAGTGGCCCTTTAATATATATATAATATATTAACTATATTAACTATATTAACCCTAATATAATTAGGGTTAATATAGTTAATATATATAATATAATAACTATATTAACTATATTAACCCTAATATAATTAGGGTTAATTTAGTTAATATAGGTGGCGACGGTGTAGGGGGATTAGATTAGGGGTTAATGTATTTAATATAGGTGGCGGCGGTGTAGGGGGATTAGATTAGGGGTTAATACATTTATTATAGGTGGCGGCGGTGTAGGGGGATTTAGATTAGAGGCAAAAGAGCTGTTTACTTTGTGACAATGCCCCGCAAAAAGTCCTTTTAAGGGCTGGTAAAAGAGCTGGTTACTTTAGGGCAAAGGCCCGCAATAAGCCCTTTTAAGGGCTGGCAATAGAGCTGTTTACTTTGGGGCAATGCCACGCAAAAAGCCCTTTTCAGGGCTATTTGTAGGGTTAGACTTAGGTTTAGTGGTAGGGATATTTTAGTATTTTAGGGGTTAATTAATTTAATATAGCTGGCGGCGGTGTAGGGGGATTAAATTAGGGGTTAATAATTTTAATATAGCTGGCGGCGGGGTAGGGGGATTAGATTAGGGGTTAATAAATTTAATATAGGTGGTGGCGGGGTAGGGGGATTAGATTAGGGGTTAATAATTTTAATATAGCTGGCGGCGGGGTAGGTGCTCACATTAGGGGGTAGGTAATGTAGGTGGCGGCGGTGTAAGGAGCTCACATTAGGGGGTAGGTAATGTAGGTGGCGGCGGAGTAAGGGGCTCACATTAGGGGGTAGGTAATATAGCTGGCGGCGGAGTAAGGGGCTCACATTAGGGTGTAGGTAATGTAGGTGGCACCGGAGTAAGGAGCTCACATTAGGGGGTAGTTAATGTAGGTGGCGGCGGGGGGGATCCGGGAGCGGCGGTTTAGGGGTTAATACATTTATTATTAGGAGAGTGAGGGGGGATAGCGGATAGAGGGGTATACGTGTCGGGCTATGTTTGGGAGGCGTGTTAGACAGAACGGGAGATTTAATACTTTAGTCAGTTTTTGTAGGCGGCGGCAGTTTCTAATGTGCCGTAAGTCACTGGCGACTCCAGAAATTTGTACTTACGCAGATTTCTGGACATCGCTAGTTTGTCAGACTTACGGCACTTTAGCATCTGACGGCGCCATATATAAGATAGCTCGAGTTGCGAGCTGAAACTACGGGCTGCGCAGGTTTCCACGCTTCCGCCGAAACCTGCACAGTATATCGGATCGCGCCCATTATGTTTTATATACCTTATTGTTTTCTTATGCAATTGCTACTGTAATACTGTGTCTTATGTGTCTTATGTGGTTCCCTCTTTTGTAAAATTGCCTTCATATTAATTTTTGCTGCCTTTTGTCTCTATAACAAACTACATTATTCAATTACTCCTTCTCCCTCTCCACCTGCACTGTTTATTAGCCCATCTATCTTAAACTCACCTTACTTTTGTACTCATCACGAACTCTACCTATTCCTAAACACTCTTTCTCCCCCCTGCACCTTGTCTCAAAAGCAGTTTCATTACTGCAAATCTGTATCTCATCTCATGTCAATCTCCCTCTTGCTTTTACTAACTGCTGGTGACATCTCCCCTAATCCTGGTCCCCAACAACTGCCTAGCCGTGCACATCCATGTGTACCGTCCCACAGACTCAAAAAACAAAACTCTGACAACCTTACTCACATTCCTCTTGCATCAAAAGCCACTACCCCTTTCACTTGTGCACTCTGGAACTCTCGCTCTGTTTGCAACAAACTCACTTCTATACATTACCTCTTTATCTCCCACTCCCTCAACCTTCTGGCCCTAACAGAAACCTGGCTCTCTCCCCTAGACACAGCATCCACTGCTGCTCTGTCACATGGGGGTCTCCACTTCAGCCACACTCCTAGGTCTGGTAATAGACAAGGAGGTAGTGTAGGTATTTTACTTTCCTCTCGTTGCACCTTTCAACAAATACATCCCATCTCTTCCCTCACATTTTCCTCATTCGAAACCCACATGATTTGCTTATTCTCTCCTCTTTCTATACGTGTTGCAGTCATATACTGACCCCCTGGCTCCTCAACTCAATTTCTAGATCACTTGGCTGCCTGGCTACTTTATTTCCTTTCCTCAGACACCCCTTCCCTCATTCTTGGTGACTTCAACATCCGTCTTGACAATCCCACTGCCTCCTCTGCAAAACAACTTCTTCAACTCACTTCCTCTTTCGGTTTGTCACAATGGACTGATTCTCCCACTCATAAAGATAGTCACTCCCTTGACCTGATTTTTAGCTATCGATGCACTCTCTCAAACTTCACAAACTCACCCTTTCCTCTTTATGTTACTTGCAACATATCATCCCTCCCTACAACTCTCCCTCCTTCAGCTCCTCACACCAAACTTCACAGAAGCATTATGTCATTAGATCAACAACAGCTTTCTAATTCCCTCAAACCTCTCCTCTCATCCTTCTCCTTCTTTTCCTGCCCTGACCAATCTATCTGCCACTATAACTCCACCCTTACATCCGACCTTGACAATCTCGCCCCTCTAACCATAGCTCGGAAATCAAACACTCATCCTCAGCCCTGGCATACTCCTCTGACACGATACCTACGCAGATGTTCCCGTACTGCTGAGCGGCACTGGAGAAAATCTAGGAGTTCAGCTTATTTTCAACATTACAAATTTATCTTGAACTCCTACTATTCTGCCCTTAATTTCCATAAGCAACATTACTTCTCTACTCTTATCGCTAATCTTTCTTCAAACCCAAAACATTTGTTCTCCACTTTCAATACCCTTCTCCGCCCTCCCCCACCTCCTAATACAACTTCTCTGTCAGCTCAAGACTTTGCCAGCCACTTCAATAACAAAATCCATCAGAAATGAAATCAGCTCTCAACATAATTCCTTTCTCTCACCCCCTCAAATGCTCTGAATCAACCACAACCCACATAACTTTAAACTTAGCTCATTCTCCCCTGTCACTGAGGAAGAAGTTTCGGCACTTATACTGCGCTCTCACCTCACTACCTGTCCCCTTGACCCTATCCCCTCACAGCTACTCCCCTCCCTCTCTGCTACCCTCACCCCTATACTCACACACACTTTCAACCTCTCCCTCAGCACCGGTATATTTCCCTCATCGCTGAAACATGCACTGGTCACACCTATCCTCAAAAAACCTTCCCTTGATCCTACCTCCCCATCCAACTACCGCCCTATTTCCCTCCTCCCTCTTGTATCAAAGCTTCTTGAAAAACTAGTTTATGCACGCCTATCCCATTTCCTTACAATAAACTCCCTCCTTGACCCACTGCAATCTGGATTTCGTCCCCATCACTCCACAGAGACAGCAATTGTTAAGGTTACCAACGACCTACTTACAGCAAAATTTAAAAGGCCACTTCTCTCTGCTTATCCTCCTTGATCTGTCCGCAGCCTTTGACACTGTTGACCACTCTCTTTTGCGCCAAACCCTCCAATCCTTCGGCATCTGTGACACAGCCCTCTCGTGGCTCTCTTCCTACCTTTAAAACCGTACCTTTAGTGTAGCCTTCTCTGGGGCCTCCTCTGCCCCGTCACCACTTTCTGTTGGAGTACCGCAAGGCTCTGTCCTCGGTCCCCTTCTCTTCTCAATCTACACGTCATCACTAGGTTCCCTAATAAAGTCCCACGGTTTACAATAACATTTGTATGCCGACGACACCCAAATCTACTTCTCTGCATCAGACCTATTTCCTTCCTAACCTGTGTCACTAACTGTCTTTATCACATCTTTAACTGGATGTCCTCAAGCTAAATCTCTCCAAAACTGAGCTCCTTATTTTCCCCCCTTTTTCAAAACTCTCCACCCTCAATCTCTCTATAACTGTCGACAACTCCATCATTACCCCTACCCCGCATGCCCAATGTCTCGGGGTCACATTTGACTCAGATCTTTCTTTCACTCCTCACATTCAGTCCTTGGCTAAAGCCTGCCGCTTCCACCTTAAAAACATCTCTAAAATTAGACACTTCTTTACACAAGACACAACTAAGATTTTAATCCACTCTCTCATTCTTTCCCACCTCGATTACTGCAACTCTGTCCTCTCTGGTCTCCCCCCCCTGCCGCCTAGCTCCTTTACAATCCATAATGAATGCCTCTGCCAGACTCATCTTCCTTACACGTCGCTCTACATCTGCTGCACCTCTCTGCCAATCCCTTCACTGGCTTCCTCTTGCCTCTAGGATCAAACAACAACATTCTCATTCTGACATACAAAGTCCTCAACTGCACTGCTCCCCCCTATATCTCAGACCTTGTCTCCAGATACTCTCCCTCCCGTCCCCTTCGCTCTGCTCATGACCTCCTACTCTACTCCTCTCTTGTCACATCATCACACTCCCGTTTACAGGACTCATCCAGACTGGCTCCCATCTTGTGGAACTCTCTGCCTCGCTTCACAAGACTCTCTTCTAGTTTTAAAAGCTTCAAGTGCTCCCTAAAGACTCCACTGTTCAGGGATGCATACAACCTACACTAACCTTTCCTAATACCAGTTCCTCTTCTCCATTGCTATCCCCTGAACCCCCTTAGCATGTAAGCCTAAGAGCCTAGCTGTTTTTAGATCACCTTCTTAAGAGCTGACTACAACAGTGCAACTCTTGGCAGGGCCCTCTACCCATTTTATCCCTATAATTGTTTTGTTGTACTCCCCCTTTGTTTATAGCGCTGCGGAATCTGTTGGCGCTCTACAAATAACCAATAATAATAATAATAATAATAATAATAAAGGAAAGAAGGGAGAGAGAGATAGAAGAGAAAAGTGGGGAGGGAGAGGAGAAAAGGGGGGAAAGAAAGGAGTGAAAGAAGGGAGCAAGGGAGGGAGGGAAAGAAAGAAGGGAGGGAGGAAGGAAGGGAAAGAAAGAAGGGAGGGAGGGAGTTGAGGGAGGAAGGGAGGGAGAAAGAAGGGACAGAGGAAGAGAGGGAAAGAAGAACACTTTGAAGCAATCACTGCCCTTTACATGCAACAACATACAGTAATTACCATCATTCAAGTAATTAAACTTTTTAAGTGTCCGTTTCCTATTTACTCCATGGGTTCATGAATGCAGAGAAAGCTAGCTATTATGTAGCTAACATACATTAGCACTGAGAGTTTATGTTTAAACATCACAAGCTGATCTAAGCAGTGCACAGGCGCATCCAGTCTTTTAGTTACTAAGACCTGCATAAAGCACTGCACTCGCAGACCCACCACAGCTGACAAGGGGAGGCAGCATATCGGCACAAGGTCTTCTCCTCCAGTCTCACCTTGTAAGCATATCCCCGGGCAAGTTTCTCACCAAGAACACTTCCACTGCAAAAATGCCAGCGGCTCTAAATGAAGCAACGACCTTATTAAGCGTACATGCCTTGTCTTCTCTGTAAAAATCTGCAGTTTATCGCTCACTGCACTGTGTGCTGGTTTTTAGATTTTAGAGAGAGAATAGGGCAGATGTGCTGCCCCTCCCAAATCTGCTGCCCTAGGCACCGGCCTTGTTGGCCTAGGCCATAATATGCCCCTGCCTGATCCATTAACTAAGTCATAGTAGAGTCTTATAAAAAAATGACGAAAATAGCTCGTCAAAATTGCTGCAGCTAACAAATAAGGGAATGGGTTTTGAGCTCATATTTAGCTTAGGTGCGGGTAAGATTTCTTATCTTAGTGTATATTTATAACATATGAACCTTGGTGGAGAGAGCTGAAACTTCTGTAGTAGTCACCCGTCTATAGTATTAGCTTAAACTCTTAACAGTAAAACATGCACAACCCTAATAAAAAAAAAATTGATAGTCACAACTATTGTTATAGCATGCTACTCATTTAGTAATATATGTGTACAACATAGGTAAGCGCTTCGCCATTTCTGGGTTAGTCTCATAGAGGAGTCAGTGCAAAGTTCCTACATTGCTATGAGCTGTTGATTAAAGGGAGACACTGAACCCAATTTTTTTTCTTTCGTGATTCAGCACAACATTTTAAGCAACTTCCTAATTTACTCCTATTATCACATTTTCTTCATTCTCTTGGTATCTTTATTTGAAATGCAAGAATGTAAGTTTAGATGCCGGCCCATTTTTGGTGAACAACCTGGGTTGTTCTTGCTGATTGGTGGATAAATTCATCCACCAATAAAAAAGTGATGTCCAGAGTACTGAACCCAAAAAAAGATGCCTTCTTTTCAAATAAAGATAGCAAGGGAATGAAGAGAAAATGATCACGAAAGAAAAAAATTGGGTTTAGTGCCCCTTTAAGGTTCAAGCTATAGTTGCGATGAAGAGAGTTCAATCTTTATGGGGTGCTAGACTATGCCAGTTCTAAGTGGAACCGATGTGGGAGCATCTTTAAAAGGCTGCATGTAAATGGAGCTATTGTACCTGAAGTGTGTCTCCCAGCTCTGCAGATCAAGTCAGGCTGCAGCTATCTGTGTTCTAGCAATCTATAAGAGTACCGCTCTCTCTCAAATCCCCAGGCTACCAGCATATTTCGGAAGGTATATTTGAGGGGCCTGTGGTGGTAAACATAGCAAGCTTGATTGAAGGGGTCCAAAGGACGGTATAGACACCGCTCATACCCTCACAGAATTGGGGGATATGCATGTAATTTATCATATGCCTTATTGATTCTGATATCTTTGTCTGCCCTGCTGCCATCTCCACCAGCTTCCCGCCAGGTGCCGGCCGCATCTCCCACGGCAGAAGCTGAAGCAAAAAGCATAAGGCTCGTATCTGAGCTCCTCGGTGAATAAGCAGACTCATCCTCTCTTGTAGATATGGTTATTTGAGCTTCTCTCTTCTGGCCCTTGACTTTAGCGATGCCTCCGGTTCAAAGATGGCTGACTCCACGTGTATATCTTTCACTATAGACAGTAGGCTATCAAACCTCCTGGACATCTTTTGCTCTAGTTCTAATAGCATCTTGTAGATAGTAATATTGGCTTCCTCCATATTCACAGATATATAATGTTGTTAGAACCCATTGATCGGGGGGGGGGGGGGGTTGCGGTTAGCATGGTCAGGTTATTAATCGGTTACTGAATGTATTAAGCTGGTCCGGGTCTCTGAGATCATTCTTGCGGTGAACTTGATCTTGATGTAGATGGTAGCTTTAGATTAAGGCCCCTATTTATTAAAGGTCTTGCGGACCTGATCTGACACTGCGGATCAGGTCCGCAAGACCTCGCTAAATGCGGAGAGCAATACGCTCTCCGCATTTAACATTGCACCAGCAGCTCACAAGAGCTGCTGGTGCAACGCCACCCCCTGCTGACTTGTGGCCAATCAGTCGTCAGCAGGGAGCTGTGAATTGCGGTGATGTCTGTCCGCCTGCTCAGAGCAGGCGGACAGGTTATGGAGCAGCGGTCTTTAGACCGCTGCTTCATAACTGGTGTTTCTGGCGAGCTTGCAGGCTCGCCAGAAATACGGGGCCTCAAGCTCCATTCGGAGCTTGATAGATAGGCCCCTAAGTATTTCTCAGATTCTGTGATATGGATGGTGCCGCATAACAAAGATATTCAGTGGATATGCTATCTTTCTTTCAGAGCTCCTGAAATTGCGGCCATACTCAGTCAATGCTCAGAAACGCCACACGTTATTTTTATATGCACTTTCTGAGGCTCTAGTTCCTACTGAGCATGTGCAAAAGTGCACAATATATAGGTATATGTATTCTGTGATTAGCTGATGACTGTCACTTGATACAAAGGGATGCAAAATTGGGTTAACTTAAGTATTCTACTGCGCATTTCAAATTCAAATGAAGTGTTTTTTTTAAATTGTGTATATGTCAAATTCTACTGAATTTAGTGGTCTTTTAACACAAGTGCAAGGTGAAAAGTTAAAAAATCCTGCTTGAAAGATATTTTCTTGATTGAAATAAAAGTGTCTGACTCTGACAGGGCTTGTATTTAGCTAGGGATCCTTTGGTAGGTGCCCTAGTGAAAAAGAATAATCTTCCTGAAGACATTCTAAAGTAATCAGTGACTCCAGATTAGTCATCAGAAGACATCCTGAAGTATGCCCACAGGCCAAAATATTTAAATAAGTTGACTCTTGAGTCATTCACTGGCTGTTCATGCTTGTGAAGTTGTAATGCTCGTGGGATATTTCCCTATCAGACCAAACTTGGCCAGTAGTCTTCTTATCCCGGTGTCAAGCGGAAGGATAAGGAAATATCCCAGAACAAAGTGAGTGTAAGAAATGAGGTAAGCAGTACCCACGGTAGACAGGGTAGTCCTTCACGGCAATAAGATTAAGGCAGAGAATGGTCAGAGACAGGCAGAATTCAGCAACAGAAAGGCAATCCAGCAGTATAGCAGTTCAGGGGTAAACCAATAAGTGGTCAGGAACAGGCAGAGGTCAGCAACAAAAGATAATCCAGCAGTTTAGCAGTTCAGGGGTAAACCAGGCAGAGTAGTCAGACAGGCAGAGTTCAGCAATGATAAGGCAATCCGGCAATTCAAGGGTTAAACAGTCAGAGTAGTCAGACAAGCAGAGTTCAGCAATATCAAGGCAATCCAGCAAATAAAATGTTAAACAGGCAGAGTAGTCAGACAACCAGAGTTCAGTAACATCAAGACAATTCCGGCAATTCAAGTAATAAAGTACCTAGGAGCACACACAGTAACAGCCAGAGCGGCGTGACATATCCACCCACACAAGGGTTCCCTCCAGGAACCAGAGTCAGCTTCGAAGGGTGAGCAGCATGGAACTTGGAAACCAAAGATGAAGCATGCACATTACGGGCAGGAAACCAGGAACGCTCCGCTACAAAGTATCCCTACCAGTGTATGATGTATTGGAGCTGCCTGTGCCTGATTCTGGAATCCAAGATTTTGGCAACCTCATACTCTGGTTCGCCATGAATCAGGAGTGGAGGACGTCTGAGTCGAGTATACCTATTTGTAACGTAGGGTTTGAGCTAGGAGATGTGAAAGACTGGGTGAATGTGCAAGGTCTTAGATAAGGCCACTCTGTAGGCAACAGGAGAAAGTATTTTGAGGATTTTATAAGAACCAATATACCAAGGTCCCAATTTGTGACAAGGTTAACGTAAGCGGATGTGTCGGACAGAGACCCAGACACGATCACTTGCAACAAAGGCACGAATACTGGCTTGATGATGATCGGCAAACCTCTTATATCTGGAGGTGGTTGAGTGTAACTGAGAGTGTATTCGTTGCCAGTGGGTAGTGATGTCAGTGAAGTAACGTTCTGTAGCAGGGACTCCTGTTGATTGAGCAGAAAGAGCAAAAACACAATGTTGATAACCAGCTGTGACCTGGAAAGGAGAGCATCATAGAGAAGAATGCCAATGAGTGTTCTTTGCAAGTTCAGCTAGGGGTAACAACCCAGACCAATTAGTGTGCTGTGAATTGACATATGCTCTGAGATATGCTTCCAGATCCTGATTGGTTCTTCCCGTCTGGCCGTTAGTCTGGGGGTGATAACCAGAAGACAAAGAAACAGTGGTTCCAAGCAATTTGCAAAAGCTTCTCCAAAAGGGAGAAATAAATTGAGGTCCTCTGTCAGAGACAATATTTATGGGTATACCATGTAATCGTACCACGTGTAACAAAAAAAGAGTGGACAATTCTTGGGCTGTAGTTAACTTCGTTAAAGGTACAAAATGAGTTTGGAGAACCGATCCACCACCGCCCATATGACGTTCAGAAGGAGGAAGGTCTACAACAAAATCTATAGCTACTGTATGTGTGTCCATGGTTGTTTAGGTATGGACAATGGCTGAAGTAGGTCATGTGGTAGGGAATGGGGAGTCTTATTAACAGCACAAGTCTGACAAGCTTTGACATAATCCTGAGAGTCCGACTTCATGGTAGGCCACCACACATGTTGGGAAAGGAGTTTAAAGGTTGTTGTCAAACCAGGATGACCTGACAGCTTGCTGTCATGAGCCCAGGATAATACAGGAGAGTAAAGGTTTGGAGAAACATAAAGGATCTCAGGAGCCGCAGGGGCTTCTGAAGGTTTTCTTGACTGGGCTCGTTGCAGTTTTTGAAGAAGAGAGGTGTTGAGCTGAGCAACCACACAGGAGGGGGGTATGATGTGTTCAATAGGAGCTTCAGAGGAGTCACTAGACTGAGGAAACTGACGGGAAAGGGCATCAGCCTTTTTATTCTTGGTCCCAGGAAGGTAAGAGACTATAAAGTTAAAATGAGAAAAGAAAAGGGCCCACCTGGCCTGTCGAGGATTGAGTCCATAAGCAGTCTCTAGGTACATCAGATTCTTGTGGTCAGTGAGAATCTGAATGGGGTTGGGGTACCCTCTATTCAATGATGCCATTCAGTGAGGGCCATCTTAATGGCTAAGAGTTCATGATTGCCCACATCGTAATTCCTTTCTGCAGGAGTGAAGCGTTTGGAGAAAAAGGCTAATGGGTGCAACTTGGAGGTTAAAGGGTCCTATCTCGGAGGCATCAACCTCTAAAGTGAACTGCAGGTCAGGATCAGGATGGCGGAGCACAGGAGCAGAACAAAATACTTTTTTCAAATGAGAGAAAGCATCCATAGCCACAGGAGGACAATTCTTGCAGTCTCTGTTTCGTTTAGTCAGCTCAGTGAGTGGAGCAACAATTTGGGAGAAGTTCTTTATAAACTTGCGATATTAATTGGAGAACCCCAGGAATCTCTGTAGTTCCTTTAATGAGGTGGGTTGAGTCCATTCCAGAACTGTGGTTAGCTTTGTAGGATCCATGGCCAAACCTTCCTTCGAGGTGACATAGCCAAGGAACTGGATCTGAACTTGATCAAACTCACATTTCTCCAGTTTGGCTACCAGAGAATTATTTCTGAGGCAAAGAACTACCTGCTTTACATGCTCATGATGCTCCTCAAGGGTGGAGGAGAATATGAGGATGTCATCTAAATAGACGATGACAGTGCGATTAAGGAGGTCATGGAAGACATCATTGACAAATGCTTGGAAGACAGCAGGGGCATTACACAGGCCAAAAGGCATTACGAGGTATTCGTTGAAAGCAGTCTTCCATTCATGTACTGGGAAGATACAAATGAGATTGTACGCTCCACGTATGTCCAACTTTGTAAAGTAGCAAGCATTTTGGAGCGAATCATATAGTTCAGGGATCAAAGGAATAGGATAACGATTCTTGATAGTAATGTTGTTTAAGGCTCTGTAATCGATACAGGGTCTGAGACTACCATCCTTTATAAGTGACTAAAAAGAAGCCAGCCCCGGCTTTAGAGGAGGAAGGGTGAAAAAAAGCCTTTAGCTAGGTTTTCTTGGATGTATTCCTCTATGGCCTTGGTTTCAGCTTTGGAGAGAGGATAAGTCCTCCCTTTAGGAAGTGGGACTCCAGGAAACAGGTCGATTTTGCAGTCATAAGGACAATAAGGTGGCAACACATCAGCTGCTTTCTTTTAAAAAACATCTGTAAATTCTGCATATACTGAGGGAAGATTAGAAGGGGTCTGGAGGCTGGCTATAGGGATGTGATGCAGCTGAGTAAACTTAGCCAGGCAGGAGTGGAAACAGCATTTACCCCAGGAGGTCAACTGTCCCTCAGTCCAGTCGAACTGAGGATTGCGAATACGAAGCCAAGGAAGACCAAGGATAACTGGTTGTGCAGGAGAATTAATGACATTGAACTGCAATTGTTTGGCATGTAGGACTCCTACAGTCAAGGTTAGGGTTGCTGATTCGAAATGGATTAAACCTGATCCAAGAGGATTACCATCCAGAGTAATTATTTTAAGACATTGTTTTTTCTGAAATATAGGCAACCAAGCATGAATCATAAAAAGGTGATCCAGAAAATTTCCAGCTGCGCCTGAATCAATAAAGGCTTGAGCGTGGACGGAATTCTGGAGAAACATAAGGGTAACAGGTACCAGGATCCGAGAAGAGTGAGGGTATTTAGTAGTGGGTACGCTTAGAGGTACCCAACTTTTATCCTCTAAGTGTTGGCTTTTCGCGGCAGTATATCACAGTTCTTGAGTTAGTGTGAATTAGAACCACAATAGAAACACAGTGTCAACCCCCTTCTTTCAGACTCAGAGGGCTTAAGGGAAGAGAGATCCATGGGTTCCTCTTCAGAGGTAACTGGAGGTGCTGAAGGGGTAAAGGATAGTCTAGAGACTGGATGAATAGGAGGAGAGGGAAGGATTCTGTGTGTTCTCTCTCTCTCAGCTTGTCTCTCTTGAAAGCGAGAATCCAGACTGATACAAAGTGTTATGAAGTCATCCAAGTAAGATGGAACATCATGATAAGTGAACTCATCCTTGATACGCTCATGCAGGCCTCTCCTGAAGGCTGCTTTGAGAGCACTGCCATCCCAACTGGTGCCAAGGTGCGAAACTCAATGGCGTATTAAGCCACAGATCTATTGCTCTGGCGGAGATCCAAGAGGGAGTACTCTGAAGCAGCAGTGCAGCCAGAGATGCCAAATACGTAAGATAATGCAGACATTAAGGCATCAGCATTGTTCAGGAGTTGAGCACTCTGTTCCAAAAGGGGGAGAGACCCAGGCTAGGGCCCTATATTTCAATAAAGAAATGATAAAAGTGACCTTTGACTGATGAGACTGGAAGGGGAGAAGATCACTGCGGAAGTGTAGTCTGCACTGGTTGAGAAAACCCCTACAGTCAGTAGTACCATTGTACTTGTCAGGCAACGGTATCGGGGGTATACTTCCAATAGAAGGGGGGAGGAGTTGCAGCACTAGCAGCAGGGACCGGCTGTGTAACAACAGGAACAGCATTCTTTTCTGCAACCAGTGAGGCGAGCATAGCTGATATAGCCTCAAGTTTAGAATTCACATTATGCAAGTGTATGGCGTTGGTTCCCAGGGTCTGTCCCTGAAGAGAGAATGCTCTTACTACCTAATTTGGGTACTTGGCCCAAGTATAATGTAATGTTCGTAGGATATTTCCCTATCAGACCAATCTTGGCCAGTAGTCTTCTTATCCAGGCATCAAGCGGAAGGATAAGGAAATATCCCAGAACAAAGTAAGTGTAAGAAATAAGGTAAGCAGTACTCACGGTAGACAGGGTAGTCCTTCACGGCAATAAGATTAAGGAAAAGAATGGTCAGAGACAGGCAGAGTTCGGCAAGAGAAAGGCAATCCAGCAGAATAGCAGTTCAGGGGTAAACCAATAGAATGGTCAGGAACAGGCAGAGGTCAGCAACAAAAGACAATCCAGCAGTTTAGCAGTTCAGGGGTAAACCAGGTAGAAACTAAGGCCTAGATTTGGAGTTTGGCGGTACGCGGGAAAACCAGCGTTAGAGGCTCCTAACGCTGGTTTTAGGCTACCTCCGGTATTTGGAGTCACTCAAAATAGGGTCTAACGCTCACTTTTCAGCCGCGACTTTTCCATACCGCAGATCCCCTTACGTAAATTGCGTATCCTATCTTTTCAATGGGATTCTTCTAACTCCGGTATTTAGAGTCGTGTCTGAAGTGAGCGTTAGACATCTAACGACAAAACTCCAGCCGCAGGAAAAAAGTCAGTAGTTAAGAGCTTTCTGGGCTAACGCCGGTTTATAAAGCTCTTAACTACTGTGCTCTAAAGTACACTAACACCCATAAACTACCTATGTACCCCTAAACCGAGGTCCCCCCACATCGCCGCCACTCAATTAAATTTTTTTAACCCCTAATCTGCCGACCGCCACCTACGTTATACTTATGTACCCCTAATCTGCTGCCCCTAACACCGCCGACCCCTATATTATATTTATTAACCCCTAACCTGCCCCCACAACGTCGCAGCCAGCTACCTACAATAATTAACCCCTAATCTGCCGACCGCAAAGCGCCGCCACCTACGTTATCCTTATGTACCCCTAATCTGCTGCCCCTAACACCGCCGACCCCTATATTATATTTATTAACCCCTATTCTGCCCCCCTCAACGTCGCCTCCACCTGCCTACACTTAATAACCCCTAATCTGCCGAGCGGACCGCACCGCTACTATAATAAAGTTATTAACCCCTAATCCGCTTCACTAACCCTATAATAAATAGTATTAACCCCTAATCTGCCCTCCCTAACATCGCCGACACCTAACTTCAATTATTAACCCCTAATCTGCCGACCGGAGCTCACCGCTATTCTAATAAATGTATTAACCCCTAAAGCTAAGTCTAACCCTAACACTAACACCCCCTAAATTAAATATAATTTAAATCTAACGAAATTAATTAACTCAGGTAACTTTGTATTTATTTTAACCAGGTACAATAGCTATTAAATAGTTAAGAACTATTTAATAGCTAAAATAGTTAAAATAATTACAAAATTACCTGTAAAATAAATCCTAACCTAAGTTACAATTAAACCTAACACTACACTATCAATAAATTAATTAAATAAACTACCTACAATTACCTACAATTAACCTAACACTACACTATCAATAAATTAATTAAATACAATTCCTACAAATAAATACAATTAAATAAACTAGCTAAAGTACAAAAAATAAAAAAGAACTAAGTTACAAAAAATAAAAAAAATATTTACAAACATAAGAAAAATATTACAACAATTTTAAACTAATTACACCTACTCTAAGCCCCCTAATAAAATAACAAAGCCCCCCAAAATAAAAAAATGCCCTACCCTATTCTAAATTACTAAAGTTCAAAGCTCTTTTACCTTACCAGCCCTGAACAGGGCCCTTTGCGGGGCATGCCCCAAGAAGTTCAGCTCTTTTGCCTGTAAAAAAAAACATACAATACCCAAGCCCCCCAACATTACAACCCACCACCCACATACCCCTAATCTAACCCAAACCCCCCTTAAATAAACCTAACACTAAGCCCCTGAAGATCTTCCTACCTTGTCTTCACCTCACCGGGTTCACCGATCTGTCCAGAAGAGCTCCTCCGATGTCCTGATCCAAGCCCAAGCGGGGGGCTGAAGAGGTCCATGATCCGGCTGAAGTCTTCATCCAAGCGGGGCAGAAGAGGTCTTCCATCCGATTGAAGTCTTCATCCAAGCGGCATCCATCCGGAGCGGAGAGGCAGCATCCTGAAGACCTCCGACGCGGAACATCCATCCTGGCCGATGACTGAACGACGAATGACGGTTCCTTTAACCCCTTAGTGACCAGACCACTTTTCAATTTGTTGACCATCTGGGACCAAGGCTATTTTTGCATTTCTGCGATGTTTGTATTTAACTGTAATTTTCCTCTTACTCATTTACTGTACCCACACATATTATATACTGTTTTTCTCGCCATTAAATGGACTTTCTAAAGATACCATTTTTTTCATCATATCTTATAATTTACTATAAAAAAAAATATAAAATATGAGGAAAAAATGAAAAAAAATGCACTTTTTCTAACTTTGAGCCCCAAAATCTCTTACACATCTACAACCACCATAAAATACCAATGCTAAACAGTTTCTAAATTTTGTCCTGAGTTTATAAATACCCAATGTTTACATGTTCTTTGCTTTTTTTGCAAGTTATAGGGCAATAAGTACAAGTAGCACTTTGCTATTTCAAAACCATGTTTTTTCAAAATTGGCGATAGTTACATTGTAACACCAATATCTGTCATGAATCCCTGAATAACCCTTCAAATGTATATATTTTTTAAAAGAAGACAACCTAAGGTATTAAACTTGGGGTATTTTGACTTTTTTCATGCAACCATTTTACCACCAATCTATGCCAAAGTTTGGGGGGGAAAAAAAAATAATTTGATTTTTTGACAAAATAGCAATTTAAGAATACATTTACTGATAATATTAAGGGTTACTGCCAAATAACACCCTCATATGTCTTCAGCAGCATCTCCTGGGTACAGTGATACCACCCATGTATAGGTGTGTCGGGTTCTCGGGGGGCTAAAAGCTCTTATTTTTAGGGAGCGCATTCCAGTTTTTCAACTTGGAATTTTCACATCGGTCATCATGCACCCATGTCCTATTTGGGACATTTCTGAAGCTGGTCAATGGAATTTACCCCCATCAAACCATATATTTTTGAAAAGTAGACACCCTAGGGTATTTCAAATGCTTGTATTTTAACACTTTCCATGCACTAATTCAACCACCAGTCTTTGTCAAACTTTTGGGTAGTCATTATTTTGTGTTATTTTTCACACACATTGTACTTTAGGCATGGATTCTCAGTTCCTGTTATGTGTTACTGCCAAAAAAAACCTCAATATGTGTTCAACAACATCTCCTGAGTACAGTGATACCACCCATGTATAGGTGTGTCGGGTTCTCTGGGGGCTAAAAGGCCTTAATTTTAGGAAGCGCATTCCAGTTTTTCAACTTGGAATTTTCACATCGGTCATCATGCACCCATGTCCTATTTGGGACATTTCTGAAGCTGGCCAATGGAATTTACCCCCATCAAACCATATATTTTTGAAAAGTAGACACCCTAGGGTATTTCAAATGCTGGTATTTTAACACTTTCCATGCACTAATTCAACCACCAGTCTTTGTCAAACTTTTGGGTAGTCATTTTTTTGTGTTATTTTTCACACACATTGTATTTTAGGCATGGATTCTCAGTTCCTGTTATGTGTTACTGCCAAAAAGCACCTCAATATGTGTTCAACAACATCTCCTGAGTACAGCGATACCACCTATGTATAGGTGTGTTGGGTTCTCTGGGGGCTAGAAGGCCTTATTTTTAGGAAGCGCATTCCAGTTTTTCAACTTGGAATTTTCACATCGGTCATCATGCACCCATGTCCTATTTGGGACATTTCTGAAGCTGGTCAATGGAATTTACCCCCATCAAACCATATATTTTTGAAAAGTAGACACCCTAGGGTATTTCAAATGCTTGTATTTTAACACTTTCCATGCACTAATTCAACCACCAGTCTTTGTCAAACTTTTGGGTAGTCATTATTTTGTGTTATTTTTCACACACATTGTACTTTAGGCATGGATTCTCAGTTCCTGTTATGTGTTACTACCAAAAAAAACCTCAATATGTGTTCAACAACATCTCCTGAGTACAGTGATACCACCCATGTATAGGTGTGTCGGGTTCTCTGGGGGCTAAAAGGCCTTAATTTTAGGAAGCGCATTCCAGTTTTTCAACTTGGAATTTTCACATCGGTCATCATGCACCCATGTCCTATTTGGGACATTTCTGAAGCTGGTCAATGGAATTTACCCCCATCAAACCATATATTTTTGAAAAGTAGACACCCTAGGGTATTTCAAATGCTTGTATTTTAACACTTTCCATGCACTAATTCAACCACCAGTCTTTGTCAAACTTTTGGGTAGTCATTATTTTGTGTTATTTTTCACACACATTGTACTTTAGGCATGGATTCTCAGTTCCTGTTATGTGTTACTGCCAAAAAAAAACCTCAATATGTGTTCAACAACATCTCCTGAGTACAGTGATACCACCCATGTATAGGTGTGTCGGGTTCTCTGGGGGCTAAAAGGCCTTAATTTTAGGAAGCGCATTCCAGTTTTTCAACTTGGAATTTTCACATCGGTCATCATGCACCCATGTCCTATTTGGGACATTTCTGAAGCTGGTCAATGGAATTTACCCCCATCAAACCATATATTTTTGAAAAGTAGACACCCTAGGGTATTTCAAATGCTTGTATTTTAACACTTTCCATGCACTAATTCAACCACCAGTCTTTGTCAAACTTTTGGGTAGTCATTATTTTGTGTTATTTTTCACACACATTGTACTTTAGGCATGGATTCTCAGTTCCTGTTATGTGTTACTGCCAAAAAAAACCTCAATATGTGTTCAACAACATCTCCTGAGTACAGTGATACCACCCATGTATAGGTGTGTCGGGTTCTCTGGGGGCTAAAAGGCCTTAATTTTAGGAAGCGCATTCCAGTTTTTCAACTTGGAATTTTCACATCGGTCATCATGCACCCATGTCCTATTTGGGACATTTCTGAAGCTGGTCAATGGAATTTACCCCCATCAAACCATATATTTTTGAAAAGTAGACACCCTAGGGTATTTCAAATGCTTGTATTTTAACACTTTCCATGCACTAATTCAACCACTAGTCTTTGTCAAACTTTTGGGTAGTCATTATTTTGTGTTATTTTTCACACACATTGTATTTTAGGCATGGATTCTCAGTTCCTGTTATGTGTTACTGCCAAAAAAAACCTCAATATGTGTTCAACAACATCTCCTGAGTACAGTGATACCACCCATGTATAGGTGTGTCGGGTTCTCTGGGGGCTAAAAGGCCTTAATTTTAGGAAGCGCATTCCAGTTTTTCAACTTGGAATTTTCACATCGGTCATCATGCACCCATGTCCTATTTGGGACATTTCTGAAGCTGGTCAATGGAATTTACCCCCATCAAACCATATATTTTTGAAAAGTAGACACCCTAGGGTATTTCAAATGCTTGTATTTTAACACTTTCCATGCACTAATTCAACCACCAGTCTTTGTCAAACTTTTGGGTAGTCATTATTTTGTGTTATTTTTCACACACATTGTACTTTAGGCATGGATTCTCAGTTCCTGTTATGTGTTACTGCCAAAAAAAACCTCAATATGTGTTCAACAACATCTCCTGAGTACAGTGATACCACCCATGTATAGGTGTGTCGGGTTCTCTGGGGGCTAAAAGGCCTTAATTTTAGGAAGCGCATTCAAGTTTTTCAACTTGGAATTTTCACATCGGTCATCATGCACCCATGTCCTATTTGGGACATTTCTGAAGCTGGTCAATGGAATTTACCCCCATCAAACCATATATTTTTGAAAAGTAGACACCCTAGGGTATTTCAAATGCTTGTATTTTAACACTTTCCATGCACTAATTCAACCACCAGTCTTTGTCAAACTTTTGGGTAGTCATTTTTTTGTGTTATTTTTCACACACATTGTACTTTAGGCATGGATTCTCAGTTCCTGTTATGTGTTACTGCCAAAAAACACCTCAATATGTGTTCAACAACATCTCCTGAGTACAGTGATACCACCCATGTATAGGTGTGTTGGGTTCTCTGGGGGCTAGAAGGCCTTATTTTTAGGAAGCGCATTCCAGTTTTTCAACTTGGAATTTTCACATCGGTCATCATGCACCCATGTCCTATTTGGGACATTTCTGAAGCCGGTCAATGAAATTTACCCCCATAAAACCATATATTTTTGAGAAGTAGACCCCCTAGGGTATTTGAAATGCTGGTATTTTCACACTTTCCATGAACTTATTTAACCACCAGTCTTTGTCAAACTTTTGGGTAGTCATTTTTTTGTGTTATTTTTCACACACATTGTACTTTAGGCATGGATTCTCAGTTCCTGTTATGTGTTTACTGCCAAAAAACACCTCAATATGTGTTCAACAACATCTCCTGAGTACAGTGATACCACCCATGTATAGGTGTGTTGGGTTCTCTGGGGGCTAGAAGGCCTTATTTTTAGGAAGCGCATTCCAGTTTTTCAACTTGGAATTTTCACATCGGTCATCATGCACCCATGTCCTATTTGGGACATTTCTGAAGCCGGTCAATGAAATTTACCCCCATAAAACCATATATTTTTGAGAAGTAGACACCCTAGGGTATTTGAAATGCTGGTATTTTCACACTTTCCATGAACTTATTTAACCACCAGTCTTTGTCAAACTTTTGGGTAGTCATTTTTTTGTGTTATTTTTCACACACATTGTACTTTAGGCATGGATTCTCAGTTCCTGTTATGTGTTTACTGCCAAAAAACACCTCAATATGTGTTCAACAACATCTCCTGAGTACAGTGATACCACCCATGTATAGGTGTGTTGGGTTCTCTGGGGGCTAGAAGGCCTTATTTTTAGGAAGCGCATTCCATTTTTTACACTTCCCATTTTCACATCCCATGCACCCATGTTCTATTTAAGACATTTCTGAAGCCGGCCAATGTAATTTACCCCCATAAAACCATATATTTTTGAAAAGTAGACATCCTAGGGTATTTCAAATGCAGGTGTTTTAACACTTTCCATACACTAATTCAACCACTAGTCTTTGTCAAACTATTGGGCATTCATTTCTTTGTGTTATTTTTCACATACATTGTACTTTAGACATGGATTCACAGCTCCTGTTATGTGTTACTACCAAAGAAGACACCAATATGTGGTCACCAACATCTCCTGAGTTCAGTGATACCACCTATGCATAGGTTTGGTGGCTTGTTTGGGCGGTGCAATGCCAAATGTCTGACATGTGTTTGTGATTTTTTTTCACATTTAACATATTTTCTTTGCCTATCGTCTTTTTTTGGGGGTCTTTTAACATACCCCAATTTATTTGTTTTCCATAAATGTGATTATATTTAAAAAGTTGACCCCCCAAGGTATTATACATGGAGTGGTTTGATGACTTTGATGCAACCGTTTTAGCCCAAAAAATTGGAGAAAGTATATGGTGGTAATTTTTCAATTTTCATTGTTACAGACACATTGCTTTTTTACTATGATTTAGGAGAGACTGTTGTAAGTTATTGCAAAAGAATACTTTAGGTTGTTTTCTGCAAGGCACCCTGAGTACACCTATGCCCCCCATGCATAGGTTTGCCAGGATTTTGGGAAGGTTATGTTACATGATTTTAGTTATTAAAAATGAGAGTATTTCTTCTGATAGGCCTATCTTTAGTTTGGGGCCTATCACATACCCCACTTTTATTTATTGCATTCAAAGTGTATATTTTTTAAATGTTGACACCCCAAGGTATTGTATATGGTGTGCTTTGATGCCTTTGAAGCAACCGTTTTAGCCCAAAAAATTGGAGAAAGTATATGGTGGTAATTTTTCAATTTTCATTTTTACAGACACATTGCTTTTTGACTATGATTTAGGAGAGATTGTTGTAAGTTATTGCAAAAGAATACTTCAGGTTGTTTTCTGCAAGGCACCCTGAGTACACCTATGCCCCCCATGCATAGGTTTGCCAGGATTTTGGGAAGGTTATGTTACAATTTTATGACTTGTGATTTTAGTTATTAAAAATGAGAGTATTTCTTCTGATAGGCCTATCTTTAGTTTGGGGCCTATCACATACCCCACTTTTATTTATTACATTCAAAGTGTATATTTTTTAAATGTTGACACCCCAAGGTATTGTATATGGTGTGCTTTGATGCCTTTGAAGCAACCGTTTTAGCCCAAAAAATTGGAGAAAGTATATGGTGGTAATTTTTCAATTTTCATTGTTACAGACACATTGCTTTTTTACTATGATTTAGGAGAGACTGTTGTAAGTTATTGCAAAAGAATACTTCAGGTTGTTTTCTGCAAGGCACCCTGAGTACACCTATGCCCCCCATGCATAGGTTTGCCAGGATTTTGGGAAGGTTATGTTACATGATTTTAGTTATTAAAAATGAGAGTATTTCTTCTGATAGGCCTATCTTTAGTTTGGGGCCTATCACATACCCCACTTTTATTTATTGCATTCAAAGTGTATATTTTTTAAATGTTGACACCCCAAGGTATTGTATATGGTGTGCTTTGATGCCTTTGAAGCAACCGTTTTAGCCCAAAAAATTGGAGAAAGTATATGGTGGTAATTTTTCAATTTTCATTTTTACAGACACATTGCTTTTTGACTATGATTTAGGAGAGATTGTTGTAAGTTATTGCAAAATAATACTTCAGGTTGTTTTCTGCAAGGCACCCTGAGTACACCTATGCCCCCCATGCATAGGTTTGCCAGGATTTTGGGAAGGTTATGTTACAATTTTATGACTTGTGATTTTAGTTATTAAAAATGAGAGTATTTCTTCTGATAGGCCTATCTTTAGTTTGGGGCCTATCGCATACCCCACTTTTATTTATTGCATTCAAAGTGTATATTTTTTAAATGTTGACACCCCAAGGTATTGTATATGGTGTGCTTTGATGCCTTTGAAGCAACCGTTTTAGCCCAAAAAATTGGAGAAAGTGTATGGTGGTAATTTTTCAATTTTCATTTTTACAGACACATTGCTTTTTGACTATAATTTAGGAGAGACTGTTGTAAGTTATTACAAAAACATACTTCAGGTTGTTTTCTGCAAGGCACCCTGAGAACACCTATGTCCCCCATGCATAGGTTTGACAGGGGTTTTGGTTAAAAAAAAAAACAGGCCCAATTTTAGAAAAAAATAGAGTAGTGAAATGTAAAAATCTGGCACAGTAAAAGTAAAAAAAACAAAAAAACATCTAACTATAAACATAACCAAAAAAATATATATATATGTAACAGCAAATGTATTTATTTTTTTTAAAAATTGACCATTGTATGGTACCGCTTGAAGCAGTCCCCAATGCAGAGTGCAGGCTGTCCAGGGCAATCAGGACAGTAATATATGGTGTCCCTTCTCTTCCCCCTCTTGGTACAGACTCTGCATTTTTTTTGTGGTTTCTGCTTTGTGGCATTAGGGGGGATTTTAAAAATAAAATGGGTAGCCCCAACTCTGCTCTCTCCCATCACCGCCCGGGGAGCAGGTGCATCATGGTACAAAATCCCCGTAATAATCTGGAGCTGAAACTGTAAAAAAGTCTTTTTAACTCTGGGGTTTGCTTTTTTGAACAACAAAAAAGCGTTGTGGGTTGCAATCTGCATTAGGTAAATTGCAACCTTTTTGTACCAGGCCCTTGTCTTCCGCATAATTAGATAGGGCTGCAGCAGCTGATCAGCCAGATCAACCCCACCCATATGCCGGTTATAAGACTTGATGCACACTGGCTTCCTTATGATCTCAGCTCTGCCACGTACAGAAACCGCCACCGTCCTCTCTGTGTGGATGGTGGTAAGAAGGTATACATCCTTCTTGTCTCTGTACTTCAGTGCCAACAGCTCCTCTTGGCGCAGAGCTGAGGTCTCCCCCCTTCGTAGCCGGGTGCGTACAAGCTGTCCTGGGAAACCTGCGCGGTTCTTTTTAATTGTACCGCAAGCTACTGTATCAAAGCAATACAGTAGCTTGAACAAAAGGACACTTGTATAAAAATTGTCTAAGTACAAGTGATACCCTTTGTTCATTAGGGGTAATATCAGGTCCCAGACAATCTTGCCAGTGGTTCCCATATGTTCTGGGCAACCTGGAGGGTCAAGGTGGCTATCCTTTCCCTCATACACCCGGAAGGCCTGAGTATACCCAGTCTCGCTGTCACAGAGCTTATACACCTTTACCCCATATCTGGAGCGTTTGGAAGGAATATACTGCTTGAATCCCAGCCTTCCCTTATACTTCATTAGGGATTCATCAACGCATATATTCCTTCCAGGTGTATAAGCCTCTGCAAACCTGGCAGAAAAGTGGGTTATCAGGGGGCGGATTTTATACAGCCTGTCAAATTGGGGATGCTCCCTAGGGGGGCACAGGCTGTTGTCGCTGAAGTGCATGAAATGCAGAATCATTTCATACCTCTTCCTCGACATAGTCTGGGAGAAAATGGGGGTAGAGCAAATGGGGCTAGTACTCCAGTAGGAGCGAATGGAGGGTTTCTTTATGATGCCCATCAGCATAGTCAATGCCCAGAATTTTTTGAATTCTGGCACATTGATGGGGGCCCATTGCTGCTTTGCCAAATATGTTCCAGGCTTTGCAGCACGGAACTGATGGGCATATAAATTAGTTTGGGCGACAATGTTCCCCAATATATCATCGCCCAGAAACACTTCCAGAAACTGCTGGGGGCTAAAACCTGCCACATCTATATTTATGCCAGCATTTGCTGTGAAGGGTGGGATATCTGTCCTCTGGAGATGAGGCGTTACCCACTCTTCAGCAGCAATGGCAGCAACACGCCTCCTTCTGGCAGGGGGGCTAGCAGGGGGGCTGGCAGGGGGGCTGGCAGGGGGGCTAGCAGCCACAGATACATCACTATCAGTTGAGACTGCATCTAGTGATGTATCTGAGCACATGGCAGGGTCAAAATTGGGGTCTGAGTCAGAAATAGAGGCATCTGACTCTGACGCAAGGATGGCATACGCCTCCTCAGCACTATATCTTTTCTGTGACATTTTTGTATCACAGAAAACAATTACTAAAAAAAATTAAATTAACTAAATTAATTAACTAAATTAACTAGCAAAAAAGTACAGCTATGCTACTGCCAGTGATTTATAGCGATCACTGGCAAGCTAGAGGTTAATGGCTCTGAAAATTAAATTAAATTAACTAAATTAATTAACTAAATTAACTAGCAAAAAAGTGCACCTTTGCTACTGCCAGTGATATATAGCGATCACTGGCAAGCTAGGGGTTAATGGCTCTGAAAATTAAATTAAATTAACTAAATGTTTCTGAAAAGAGCCTTTGGGTTTTTAAAAAATTACAACAACAAAATTAACCCCTAAAAAAATGCACAGACAGCAAAATGCAGCAAAAAAAAGTGCACCTTTGCTACTGCCAGTGATATATAGCGATCACTGGCAAGCTAGGGGTTAATGGCTCTGAAAATTAAATTAAATTAACTAAATGTTTCTGAAAAGAGCCTTTGGGTTTTTAAAAAATTACAACAACAAAATTAACCCCTAAAAAAATGCACAGACAGCAAAATGCAGCAAAAAAAAAGTGCACCTTTGCTACTGCCAGTGATATATAGCGATCACTGGCAAGCTAGGGGTTAATGGCTCTGAAAATTAAATTAAATTAACTAAATGTTTCTGAAAAGAGCCTTTGGGTTTTTAAAAAATTACAACAACAAAATTAACCCCTAAAAAAATGCACAGACAGCAAAATGCAGCAAAAAAAAAAGTGCACCTTTGCTACTGCCAGTGATATATAGCGATCACTGGCAAGCTAGGGGTTAATGGCTCTGAAAATTAAATTAAATTAACTAAATGTTTCTGAAAAGAGCCTTTGGGTTTTTTAAAAATTACAACAACAAAATTAACCCCTAAAAAAACGCACAGACAGCAAAATGCAGCAAAAAAAAAGTGCACCTATGTTACTGCCAGTGATATATAGTGATCACTGGCAAGCTAGGGGTTAATGGCTCTGAAAAGAGCCTTTGGTTCTATATTTTTTAACAAATAAAAGAAATAAATCTCTCTCTCTGCTAAATACAGGTCTCTCTCTCTCTCCAACAAAATGGCAAGTGAGGAGAGGGAGGGAGATCCACACTGATCATAGTCAATATTTACAAATATTGACATGATCAGACAAATGGGGTATTTTATTATTATTATTTTTTTTAGGGTGGGAGGCTCAGATTGGGTGACCCTAGCTTGCCCCTATGATGATGCAGGCTAGGGACACCCCCAGAGGCCCCATGATGCACTGGGCATCGCCATCTTGGATGCCTAGTGAAGGGGGGGGGGGGGGGGCTATTTAGGGCTTTTTTTTTTATTATTCGTTTTTTTTTTTTTTTATATTTTTATTTTAATTTATAACTAACTAAGTGCCTCGACCCACCGAGGCACTTAGCAAACAAGCAGAGCATCGGAAGCGTGTCCGATCGCTTCCGATGCTCTAAAACACTGCCGGGCTCCACGTGGAGCGAAACCGGAAGTGATCACTCGTGGGGGAGTGATCAATCCGGTCCCGGCACTCGGGAACAGTATTGCAGGATGCCTAGACCTCAAGGCAAGCCTGCAATACTGTTAGAGCAGCTGGAAGCGATTTCGATCGCTTCCAGTGCTCTGTTAAACCGACGACGTATGCCATACGTCCTCGGTCGTTAAGTGCTTTTTTTTTGAGGACGTATGGCATACGTCGTCGGTCGTTAAGGGGTTAAATGACGTCATCCAAGATGGCGTCCCTCGAATTCCGATTGGCTGATAGGATTCTATCAGCCAATCGGAATTAAGGTAGGAATATTCTGATTGGCTGATGGAGTCAGCCAATCAGAATCAAGTTCAATCCGATTGGCTGATCCGATCAGCCAATCAGATTGAGCTCGCATTCTATTGGCTGATCGGAACAGCCAATAGAATGCGAGCTCAATCTGATTGGCTGATTGGATCAGCCAATCGGATTGAACTTGATTCTGATTGGCTGATTCCATCAGCCAATCAGAATATTCCTACCTTAATTCCGATTGGCTGATAGAATCCTATCAGCCAATCGGAATTCGAGGGACGCCATCTTGGATGACGTCATTTAAAGGAACCGTCATTCGTCGTTCAGTCGTCGGCCAGGATGGATGTTCCGCGTCGGAGGTCTTCAGGATGCTGCCGCTCCGCTCCGGATGGATGCCGCTTGGATGAAGACTTCAATCGGATGGAAGACCTCTTCTGCCTCGCTTGGATGAAGACTTCAGCCTCATCATGGACCTCTTCAGCCCCCCGCTTGGGCTTGGATCAGGACATCGGAGGAGCTCTTCTGGACAGATCGGTGAACCCGGTGAGGTGAAGACAAGGTAGGAAGATCTTCAGGGGCTTAGTGTTAGGTTTATTTAAGGGGGGTTTGGGTTAGATTAGGGGTATGTGGGTGGTGGGTTGTAATGTTGGGGGGCTTGGGTATTGTATGGTTTTTTTTTACAGGCAAAAGAGCTGAACTTCTTGGGGCATGCCCCGCAAAGGGCCCTGTTCAGGGCTGGTAAGGTAAAAGAGCTTTGAACTTTAGTAATTTAGAATAGGGTAGGGCATTTTTTTATTTTGGGGGGCTTTGTTATTTTATTAGGGGGCTTAGAGTAGGTGTAATTAGTTTAAAATTGTTGTAATATTTTTCTTATGTTTGTAAATATTTTTTTATTTTTTGTAACTTAGTTCTTTTTTATTTTTTGTACTTTAGCTAGTTTATTTAATTGTATTTATTTGTAGGAATTGTATTTAATTAATTTATTGATAGTGTAGTGTTATGTTAATTGTAGGTAGTTTATTTAATTAATTTATTGATAGTGTAGTGTTAGGTTTAATTGTAACTTAGGTTAGGATTTATTTTACAGGTAATTTTGTAATTATTTTAACTATTTTAGCTATTAAATAGTTCTTAACTATTTAATAGCTATTGTACCTGGTTAAAATAAATACAAAGTTACCTGTAAAATAAATATTAATCCTAAAATAGCTATAATATAATTATAATTTATATTGTAGCTATATTAGGATTTATTTTACAGGTAAGTATTTAGCTTTAAATAGGAATAATTTATTTAATAAGAGTTAATTTATTTTGTTAGATTTAAATTATATTTAACTTAGGGGGGTGTTAGTGTTAGGGTTAGACTTAGCTTTAGGGGTTAATACATTTATTAGAATAGCGGTGAGCTCCAGTCGGGAGATTAGGGGTTAAT
The DNA here is from genome assembly GCF_027579735.1 of Bombina bombina. Taxonomy (NCBI): domain Eukaryota; kingdom Metazoa; phylum Chordata; class Amphibia; order Anura; family Bombinatoridae; genus Bombina; species Bombina bombina. The sequence continues at coordinate 122,816,243 of NC_069502.1, read as the reverse complement.
GTTTGAAGTTAGGTGTCGGCGATGTTAGGGAGGGCAGATTAGGGGTTAATACTATTTATTATAGGGTTAGTGAGGCGGATTAGGGGTTAATAACTTTATAATAATAGCGGTGCGGTCCGGTCGGCAGATTAGGGGTTAATAAGTGTAGGCAGGTGGAGGCGACCTTGTGGGGGGCAGATTAGGGGTTAATAAATATAATATAGGGGTCGGCGATGTTAGGGCAGCAGATTAGGGGTACATAGGGATAATGTAAGTAGCGGCGGTTTACGGAGCGGCAGATTAGGGGTTAATAATAATATGCAGGGGTCAGCGATAGCGGGGGCGGCAGAATAGGGGTTAATAAGTGTAAGGTTAGGGGTGTTTAGACTCGGGGTACATGTTAGAGTGTTAGGTGCAGACGTAGGAAGTGTTTCCGCATAGCAAACAATGGGGCTGCGTTAGGAGCTGAACGCGGCTTTTTTGCAGGTGTTAGGTTTTTTTTCAGCTCAAACAGCCCCATTGTTTTCTATGGGAGAATCGTGCACGAGCACGTTTTTGAGGCTGGCCGCTTGCGTAAGCAACTCTGGTATCGAGAGTTGAAGCTGCGTTAAATATGCTCTACGCTCCTTTTTTGGAGCCTAACGCAGCCTTTATGTGGACTCTCAATACCAGAGTTATTTTTATGGTGCGGCCAGAAAAAAGCCGGCGTTAGCTACACGGGTCTTTACCGACAAAACTCCAAATCTAGGCCTAAGAAAGTTCTACTGCTAAGCAATAGAAAAGAATGTAGATGTGTAGCACTCCACAACACTTGGATTATTGAACAAGGGGTTCCTAGAAAAAACATTAAAACCCCTCAGTAGAAGGGGTAAAACTTAGCTTTTATTGGTCAAAATAAAATAACAATGTACATTAAAAACACAGAGTAATAAGGTAAGTGCAATAGAATGCAAGCTCAATCCTATTGGCTGATTGAATCAGCCAATAGGATTGAACTTCAATCCTATTGGCTGATTGCATCAGCCAATATGATTTTTTCTACCTTAATTAGATATCTATCAGCCAATTGGAATTGAAGGGACGCCATCTTGGATGACGTCACTTAAAGGTACCTTCATTCTGTGTTAGCCGTCGATTGAAGAGGATGCTCCGCGTCAGATGTCTTGAAGATGGATCCGCTCCGCGCCGGATGAATGAAGATAGAAGATGCAGTCTGGATGAAGACTTCTGCCCGTCTGGAGTACCACTTCACCGGGCTTGGATGAAGACTTTTCCCGGCTTCGTTGAGGACTTCGGCCCGGTTGGGTGAGCTTCAAGGGGTTAGTGTTGTTTTTTTAAGGAGGTATTGGGTGGGTTTTAGAGTAGGGTTGGTTGTGTGGGTGGTGGGTTTTAATGTTGGGGGGATTTGTAATTTTTTTTACAGGTAAGAGAGCTGATTACTTTGGGGCAATGCCCTGCAAAAGGCCCTTTTAAGGGTTACTGGTAATTTAGTGTAGGGTAGGGCTTTTTTATTTTGTTAGGGGGATTAGATTAGGTGTAATTAGTTTAAAAATCTTGTAATTTGTTTATTATTTTCTGTAATTTAGTGTGTTTTTTTGTACTTTAGATAATTTTATTTAATTTTATTTAATTGTATTTAATTGTATTTAATTTAGGGAAGTAATTTAATTATAGTGTAGTGTTGGGTGTAATTGTAACTTAGGTTAGGTTTTATCTTACAGGTAAATTTGTATTTATTTTAGCTAGGTATTTAGTAAATAGTTATTACTATTTAGTAACTATTCTACCTAGTTAAAATAAATACAAACTTGCCTGTAAAATAAAAATAAACCCTAAGATAGATACAATGTAACTATTAGTTATATTGTAGCTAGCTTAGGGTTTATTTTATAGGTAAGTATTTAGTTTTAAATAGGAATAATTTAGTTAATTATAGTAATTTTATTTAGATTTCTTTTAATTATATTTAAGTTAGGGGGTGTTAGGTTTAGGGTTAGACTTAGGTTTAGGGGTTAATTACTTTAATATAGTGGCGGCGACATTGGGGGCGGCAGATTAGAGGTTAATAAATGTAGGTAGGTGGCGTCGATGTTAGGGCCGGCAGATTAGGGGTTAATAATATTTAACTAATGTTTGAGAGGCAGGAGTGCGGCGGTTTAGGGGTTAATATGTTTATTATAGTGGCGGCGACGTTAGGGGCAGCAGATTAGGGGTTAATAAATGTAGGTAGGTGGCGGCGATATTGGGTGCGGCAGATTAGGGGTTAATAAATATAATGTAGGTGTCGGCAATGTTGGGGGCAGCAGATTAGGGGTTCTTAAGTATAATGTAGGTGGCGGCGGTTTCCGGAGCGGCAGATTAGGGGTTAATAATATAATGTAGGTGGCGGCGATGTCAAGGGCGGCAGATTAGGGGTTAATAAGTGTAAGATTAGGGGTGTTTAAACTCGGGGTTCATGTTAGGGTGTTAGGTGTAGACATAAAATGTATTTCCCCATAGGAATCAATGGGGCTGCGTTAAGGAGCTTTACGCTGCTTTTTGGCAGGTGTTAGACTTTTTTTCAGCCGGCTCTCCCCGTTGATTTCTATGGGGAAATCGTGCACGAGCATGTTACACCAGCTCACCGCTAACGTAAGCAGCGCTGGTATTGGAGTGCGGTAAGGAGCAAAATTTTGCTCAAAGCTCACTTCTTGTCTGGGTTGTAAAAACCCGTAATACCAGCGCTGTCTGTAAGTGAGCGGTGAGCATAAACTGCTCGTTAGCACTGCATAGCCTCTAACGCAAAACTCGTAATCTAGGTGATTGTTACCTCTTGACAGGTGTGTAAGGACTTCTTATGGTGCTCAGCAAATAGCTTTCTTCATATGTACAGATATAATCATTTACTGAGATGTCACTATATGTCAGTGTGTGAACAATGCTAGCAGAACTTCTGCTGTTTTTTTTTGTATTGTATTGTTTGGGGGTTCTAATATTAAAAGGGGAATTATTCAACAGGTTTATATCCGTCCACAGGGTAAAAATATTCTGACTTAGGGAATTGCTTTAAAGCTCTCATTATGCATTTAATAACGAAGGATATGATCTATGTTTGAATTGTAAGCCCTGCATGGCGAAAGATTACGTAAAGATATACTATTTCTGTTGGTAATAACTTGAAAATAAAAAGAGATTACAAAAAATAACTTTTGCTGGTATAGTTATATGTTTGGTCATTTATCCATTTGTATTTTTTATCAATGTTTATTATTTGCCTATTCAATTGCATACTAATATTATGATTATTATCATTTTTATAAAGCGCCACATATTACAAAGTGCAAAACATTAGTGGTATACAATACATTACATACAAGTACAACAAGGGTATGTTACATTTGTAAGAGTGCATGATAAAGGGGTGAAATAAGATACAAAAGGATGCAATAATATACAAAAGGAATGCATTTTTGTTCTTGGAAATGTATTAAATACTAATAATACAAAAGTGTCAGACTCAATGCAAAGTATAGGGGGCATATTTGTGCAACTAATGCATTTGATAAATTGAGTTTTTGAATAAGTTAGAATGGGTTTCACAAATAAAAAAAGTGAAAAGCCATGAGATGGAGTTTGTGTAACACTCCTGAAAAGGGAAATATAATTAATAAATGTGAAGCGCTAATTGAGATTCCCTCATTGAAAACATTCGGCCAGATTACAAATTTTGCGTTATGAGCGGCTCGCTGCTAACTTGCAAGTTATTGCCACCGCTCACCTCCCTATAGCGCTGCTATTACAGGTTTTCAAAAGCCCGGCGTTAACAGACAATATGGCAGCGTTGAGCTCCATACCGCACCCAAATACCAGCGCTGCTTTGAGCTGGTTTTACGTGCTCGTGCACGATTTCCCCATAGACAGCAATGGGGAGAGCCGGCTAAAAAAAAGCCTAACACCTGCAATAAAGGAGCATAAAGCTCCGTAACGCAGCCCCATTGATTCCTATGGGGAAAGAAAAGTTATGTTTACACCTAACACCCTAACATAAACCCCGAGTCTAAACACCCCTAATCTGCTGCCCCCGACGTCCCCAACACCTACATTACACTTATTAACCCCTAATCTGCCGTCCCCGACATCGCTGCCACCTACCTACACTTATTAACCCCTAATCTGCTGCCTCAATGTCGTCGCAACCTACATTACACTTATTAACCCCTAATCTTCCGCCCCTAATGTCGTTGCTACCTAACTACACTTATTAACCCCTAATCTGCTGCCCCAACATCGCTGCCACTATACTAAAGTTATTAACCCCTAAACCTAACCCTAAGTCTAACCCCAACTCTAATGTAACCCTAACCCTAACACCCACTAACTTTAACATAATTAAAATAAGTCTAAATAAAAATTACAATTAATACCTAAATAATTCCTTTTTTTAAAACTAAATACTTACTTATAAAATAAACCCTAAGCTAGCTACAATATAACTAATAGTTACATTGTAGATATCTTAGGTTTTATATATTTCACAGGCAAGTTTGTATTTATTTTAACTAGGTAGACTAGTTAGTAAATAGTTATTAACTATTTACTAGCTATCTAGTTAAAATAAATACAAATTTACCTGTAAAATAAAACCTAACCTGTCTTACACTAACACCTAACATTACACTACAATTAAATAAATTACATTTATTAAATACAACTAACTAAATTACACAAAATAAAAAAGAAATTGTCAAATATTTAAACTAATTACACCTAATCTAATAGCCCTATCAAAATAAAAAAGCCCCCCCGCCAAATAAAAAAAACCCTAGCCTAAACTAAACTGCCAATAGCCCTTAAAAGGGCCTTTTGCGGGGCATTGCCCCAAAGAAATCAGCTCTTTTACCTGTAAAAAAAAAATACAAACAACCCCCCTACAGTAAAACCCACCACCCACACAACCAAAAATCATTTAGCTCTTTTCCATTGCCCAAACCCTAATCTAAAAATAAAACCCACCCAATAAACCCTTAAAAAAACAAACTAACACTAACCCCCGGACATCCATCCTCATCAAGCCGGGAGAAGTCTTCATTCAAGCAGCAAGAAGTTGTCCTCCAGACGGGCAGAAGTCTTCATCCAGACGGCATCTTCTATCTTCATCCTTCCAACGCGGAGCATCTCCATCTTCAAGACATCCGGTGCGGAGCATCCTCTTCTGTCGACGGCTACTCAAGAATGAAGGTTCCTTTAAGGGACGTCATCCAAGATGGCGTCCCTTGAATTCTGATTGGCTGATAGAATTAGAAAAAATCCTATTGGCTGATTGGATCAGCCAATAGGATTGAGCTTGCATTCTATTGGCTGATTGGAACAGCCAATAGAATTGAAGCTCAATCCTATTGGCTGATTGCATCAGCCAATAGGATTTTTTCACCTTTAATTCCGATTGGCTGATAGAATTCTATCAGCCAATCAGAATTCAAGGGATGCCATTATGTATTTATTTTAACTAGGTAGCTAGTAAATAGTTAATAACTATTTACTAACTATTCTACCTAGTTAAAATAAATACAAACTTGCCTGTGAAATAAAAATAAAACCTAAGATATCTACAATGTAACTATTAGTTATATTGTAGCTAGCTTAGGGTTTATTTTATAGGTAAGTATTTAGTTTTAAATAGGAATTATTTAGTTCATGATAGGAATTTTTATTTAGAGTCCAGCTGTTTGTAGATCGCCTTCTTAAGAGTTGACTACAACAGTGCAACTCTTGGCAGGGCCCTCTACCCATTTGATCCCTATAATTGTTTTGTTGTACTCGCCCTTTGTTTATAGCGCTGCGGAATCTGTTGGCGCTCTACAAATAACCAATAATAATAATAATAATAATAATAATAATATTCTTTAGCTCTGGTATGGTGAGATTAGCTAAGAAATTTCATGAGTGCTGCAAGGTGCCTCATAGAATTTTAGTATTTAGTTTAGTTTTGCCAAGATGGAGAGAAATCATCTGCTTATTTTACTGAGCACTGTATTATAAAGTAAGTGTCTGTCCTTCACATAAAACATATTATTGAACTGCTTTTAAAGAGACAAACAGTTCCCAAGGAAATAATTGGCTTTACAACAATCCCTAAGGGGACTTGTACTACTTACAAGGCATATTATAAGAATCTCGCCATTCCATAGAGCTTTAAAGAACTGTGCCCTGGATGTGTAAGGAGAGACACATAATACAAAATGTCAAAAGAACTAAAATAAGGGGTCAGTCTGCAGAGGCTTAGATACAAGGTTATCACAGAGGTAATAAGTATATTAATATAACTGTGTTGGTTATGTAAAACTGAGGAATGGTTAATAAAGGGATTATCTATCTTTTTAAACAATAAAAATTCTGGTGTAGACTGTCCCTTTAATATAATTTAGTAACCAGAATTATGTACTAATGCTCAGATCTTCCAGTCACATTCATGTCTGGTAAAGGCTGTTTTTGAAATACAGCCAATAACTTCACCATGATTGTTTTTCAATTAATTCAGCCAGTAGCTATTAAACACTAAAAGACATTCATTAAAGTGCATTAGTGGTCATCAGTTGCTTTTGTGCTACTGAATCAGAGTTCAGCCAATCTCCATTCATTTACAACTACTCATGTGCAAATGTGTTGTAGTGAATAAGGGGGAGACCTCCCACCTTCTCCAAATTTACAATTAGCATTTTCTGTTTAACTACTGGGAAACACTTCCTCTGAAACTCACAGGGCTCTTCCAGTATGTGTGGGTGTATGTGTATATTTTGCTTTGGCAAAATAGAATATTCCCTTTTTTAAAAAAAAATTTAAATTTTTTTTCTTAGTTTCTCTGTTTATGACACCTTGAGTGTGTTTAATCTTTCACATGTGTGAAACCTGAGCACTTATGACATATATAGTATGCATGCATGTTGGTCACTAATATTGCAGAGGGATCGTTACAGAAATAGTTAGCAACTTGAAATATTTAGTAGTTTCCTTTTTTTTTCTTTTTTTCTCAAAAGAGCTTTATTGCAACAAAATAAGTATACATTACAGATAGCATAGCGGATCATTGTTATGACAAAGGGTAAGATGGTTAGCCAGTGCCTAAATGGTTTGCTAGTTGATGTAGGTTATCAGGAACCCAAGTTGAGAAAATCAAGAAGGTTGTATCAAGGTCCATTTATTAAAGTCCAGTGTCCGCAAGCTGAGTATTGCTCTTCAAATTTATATAACTTGTAGGAACAATTAAACAATTAAACAAAAACAATATCTGTGCATGAGTACAGTGAGATAAGATAGAAAAAAATAAAATATTACAGTACAGTGAAGTGATTTAAGACTGACAGTTGATAATCAATAATATTTGAAGAGGGTCCAGATGATGGGTCATGCTGTATTCTTTGGATATTTTTTGAGGCTAGTGATGAGTGTACATTAGGCTATCAGTGTGGTGTGGGAAGAGTCCAAGGAAGATAAAGGGTTCCCTGAAATGTGTGGTATCAGGAGGTGGTGGTTAAATAGTTCTGTTGTTTGTCTGTGGGGGGGGGGGGGAGGCAGAGAGTTAATATATTAATCCCATATTAGACGGAGGGATAGATAGTCATCTATTTTTTTTAAGTCTTAAGTAGTGGTTTTGTTCTAGTTGTATGGCAGAGGAAACTCTGTCTCTCCAGAATTGTACATTGGGTAAAGTTATATTTTTCCAAAAATAGGGGATAAAGCATTTGGCTGTATTCACCATAATGGTTAGCAGTTTAAGTCTTAGCGAGCATTTAAATGGAGGGAAATTGTTAAAGAGAAAAGTCCAGGGCTTTATGGGCAAAGGGATGCTGAGAGCTAGTTCTATTTCTCTTCTGATGTCCGACCAATATTGTTGTGCAATGGAGCATGTCTACCATATGTGTGTAAAAGTGCTTCTGTGTCTGCATCCTCGCCAGCAGTCAGAGTGGTAGCCATGTTTCCTATTTTATCTGGAGTATGGTGCTTTCTGCATAGGAGTTTCATGTTCATTTCTGTTATGAAGATAGATGAGGAGGAGGAGCTCATCTGTTTATAGATTGTTCGCCATGTTTTTAGTGGTAAGTGGTCATTGAGTTCTGATTCTCATTTGAAGATATATGTCGGGGGTTATCAGATTGGTGTGAGAGGAGTCATTTATATGATATGGAGAGGAAACCTGTATGTGGGTATGGCATGTAGCATAGCGTTTCGAAGATTGTGAGGATCTGTATGTTATATTTGTCCGGGTGTGTTGAAAGATAGTGCAACAATTAAAGCTATACAAACCACTTATTGAGTATGGGACCTAGAATTTCTGGAATTTCTTCTTTTGTTTTGAGTTTGCCATTTTGTAGGAGTAGGTAGCAAGGTATGGCTCGGTGAAGCGTTAGGCTATTTGTGTTGGTTGTTGTGAGATGTAGGGGGAGAATAGGGTTGTTTGATAGGGGTGTCAAACAGGACTGTGGGGTTGATATTTTTTTGTAATTTTTTAGGATTTTATCCCAGACCTTGAGTGTTTCAGTTATAAGAGAGAATGAGTTTAAATGTATCCATTCTTGCATACTTGGGAGCCAGCATAGCTCCCCTAATTGTCCGCATTTGGCAAGTTCGTGTTCGAGGGACATCCTTTCTTTGCGGTTGGCCTGTTTGCACCAGTCTACAATTCTTGTTAAAAAGACTGCATAGCATTAGAGTATAAGGTTAGGGGCTCCTAGATCTCCTTTGAGTTTGGGTCGATGTAAGGTATGTGTGGCTATTCTGGGTTGTTTATGTTTTCAAATAAAGCAGTTTATGAGTTTTTAAAATTGGTGTATTGTCACGTCAGGAATTGGTATGGGTAGTGCTTGGAGTATGTATAAGAGTTTTGGGAGTATCACCATTTTAATTGCATTGATTCTACCTACCCATAAAATAGGTTTGTGAGCCCAGGATTGGAGGGTGGAAGTTATATGAGCTTTGAGGGGGTTATAGTTTAGGGGGATCAGTTTATTTAGATGTGGGGAGATGTAGATGCCTCAGTATTTGAGTGCTGTGGGGTTGATGGTGGAATTGGTGTGATTTGAGAAGTATTAGGTCTTGGTGTGTTGCCCCTAGTCTAAGGAATTCTGACTTAGAGTAGTAAATGCTGAAATTAGAGAGGTCTCTAAATAAACATTTTTAACTTTTTACGGCCATCTATTAAAAACCCTGAAAAGTTAATGAAAATTGGGTTATTATAATTTTTTGTTATTCGTGTACAATAAATATTAATATTCAGAATTGAGATATATAAATATATATAAAAGAGAATCCAAGTATGAGGGCACCCACAGGATTTTATTCATCAAAGTTTATTCAACAATTAATTCATAATCCAATATTTTTCATCAGATAAATTTTACTTCTAACTAAGAAAGATTGTCTTGAAAAAGGATTGAACTGTAAGCCAAAACGTCGACATTTATCTGATGGAAAATATTGAATTATGAATTAATTGTTGAATAAAAGATGAATAAAATCTGGTAAGTGCCCTCATACTTGGATTCTCTTGTTTACATTGTCTGGAGGAGACACCCCGGGGTGAATTTGAATATTTGACGAAGGCAGTGAGTGCAAAAATACCAAATATATATATAAAAATATATATATATAAACATATATATATATATATATATATATATATATATATATACAGTATATATATAGTACAAATAAAATAATTTATTGTGAATGTACATATCTTTCTCAATACAGGAGTTAATTGTTAAATAGTGCACTGTCTCTGCTGGAGTATAAGACAGAGTAGGACAGAGGCGTAACTAGAAACCACAAGGCCCAGGTGCAAGAATCTAAGAAGCCCCCCCCCCAAAAAAAAGGTTAATTTGATACATATCTTATTTTTTTTTTTTTTTTTTTTTAACATTTAACACAGAAAAAAAATGTGAATCAGATTACATGTCTGCAAAAGGAGGTACCCTGTGCCCACAGTCTGTGAGATGGTCTGACTCCTTATTACTGTATATAGTGACACTGTTTAACCCACCAGTAATGTATAAAGTGAGTTAGTGACACAGTCTGTAATCTGCCGGTGAGATGGCTGGCCTGACCCTACCCGCCCCAGTACTTTATAAAGTGACCACAGTAGTCAGTGACATGGTCCAGCCCCCCCTACTGTATATTAGGGTTGCCACCCATCCCTTAAAATACAGAACACTTATAAGTTACACATGCTGCAGGGAGGAATATGAATAGTGCTGTCCAGAAACACAATACATGTTCCTCCCTGCACACCCTGCAGCATGTGTAACTGATAAGTGTCCAGGAAAACATGGCTAAGGTGGCAAACCTAGCTGTATTTAGTGGTACTGTATAGTGACACTATTTACCCCCTGTCCCCCCATGCTGTAGTAACAAGGAATGTAATTTGCTGGTTCCACAAACATACACACACACACACACACACACACACATACATGCATAAATACACACATAGTCACATACATACATACACACATACACACACACATAAACACCAATGGGTAAAATAGAAACACTAACCCCTCTAGTCAGAGACACTAGTAAAGCATCATGTCACACTCACATGATATCAGTGCAGGCAGTGGCAGGTCAACATTTTTTCTTGAAACATTTTTTTTTTAAGCTGGGCCCCTACCCTCAGGGGCCCAGTCGCAGTTGCGAACTTTGCACCCCCTGTAGTTTCGCCCCTGGAGTAGAAATATTTGTGTTCACTTTAAATTTATGAGTGTATGATTTGTACCCATATATGAGCATGATATGCAGTAAATTACAATTAAAGTTTTAGGTGCTATATTTATCAAGGAGAGTGTCAGGCTATGATATTATTGGCCATTGTGTTTACTAGCACTACATTGAGAATATTAAGCAGTATAAATCTGTTAAAAAACCAGATCTGGGTTTCTAAAACAATATGGGATCAATTTATCAAAGGCTTCGCCAGCCTTTCGACCCCCTACGACTGCAGGCTCTCACAAGATCGTCAGACGTGATTGGCTGTGCTCGGGAAGGAGGCAGGATTGCACGTGAGTGCAAAATAGCGCTTGTGTAAAAATGCTGAATTCCGCCAGAAGAATTCAGCCCACAAGAGGCGAGCTGTGGCTGATAGGGGTGCGTATATGCGCCCCTGTCTGCCACAGCTTGATAAATCGACCCCTATGTGTGAACAAGGTAACATGTTATACTGTCTTTAAGTAACAGACTCATTGCGGCTAAGGTGTAATCCTGGTGACAGTCTTATTCCCTGAGAAAATTAGACTTTGTGTGTGCTGTGTGTGAATTCTTTATCAATCCCAGGCAAATGGCAACTCTAGGTTAGCTAGGCCTTCTTCTTCCTATGGATCTGCGGTTAGGCAAGCAGAGGGTAGTTTGAGGGCAGAGGCTGCAGTCCCATTGGTGGTTAGTGGTGTTCCATGTGACATCACATTGTGGGGGGTTGGGACTTAGGCAGACAGCAATGAAGGAACAGCAGCAACTTGGAAGATGGCAAATAAAATGTCCTTACTTGTCTGACTGCTGCTGAATGTTGTGTTCATCGCTGCTGCCTGTGGGATCGGCATGAGATTGATGCACCTGTCACCTTGCTGTACCTGGGTGCTCTGAACAAGCCTTAGTGCTGCCCTGGTACCAGCAAACTATCTGAAGGTGATAAAAACATTGGATTTGATTACAATCCTTTAGAAAAAAAACATAGACTTTAAAGGTGATTTCATGTAGAAAATTAGATAAGATTTCTAAAGGAATCTACGCAATTGATAGCTAGGGTCAGTAAAGCAAAATGCCCTAACAAATTAGCGCACGTCATTTTTCATTCAGAAGGTCTCTTTAATGATAGTTAATGAGCACTTATTTCACCCACTGCAACTAGTTTTTATTGCAGAATAATCAGTAAAGCTTATTCTTTAAACTCTCCCTGAATCTTATATTTGTGTATGTTGCTGGTTCACTAAGTTTTGGAGACCTTCTTAGTGAATAAAAATCAACAAAAGCAAGAAATTGCTGTATTTGGAAAAGCTCCCTGGAAAAAGCTTAAAACAAATATTTATTCACACATTCTTATGTATAATATCAGAAAGGCACATGATAAACAACCCTTGTTAGATAGCTAAAGGGAGCTCGACAGCACAACCACATGACACGTTTCGTGCGTTAAAACACACTTCGTCAGAGATGATCTAACGTATCTGAGGCTACTTGATAAAGATGGTGAAAAATTAACCCCTTCATCACCTGCTCATATAGCTTAACACAAAAGAAACCTGGATGTTTGATTAAAAAGCACCCTTAGTTTAGTAAGTATACAGTAAACACCTTAGGCAAGATTACAAGTCATGTGTTATGAGTTTTCCACGCGCAATGTGGTCTTTTCACAATCTATTTCCATTGCACAGCTATTACAAGTTGTGAAAAATCACGATTGCGCACGCGCATTTGCCTTTTACACAACAGTCCTTTCCGTGCTCGAAAAGCTGTAGTTAACAGTTTTGCGCAAAATAAAAGTTTCACAAAATACTTCAAAAATACATTACAAAGTACAGTTACACTCATATTAACACTGTCTAATGAAAATTATTTTAAAAAATATTACACACAAAAGTTATAAGTGCTCAAATATACGAGATATCGGATGTTAGAAAAAAAAGCAGACGCAGGGATTTTACATAGAGATACATACAAATACATAGAGAAACATGAATTTATATGTATAGAGATATGTTTAACAATGGAGATACCGAAAATGTTTCACATTACAATCTTATGCACATTAAACAATATCTCAGATGTATTTTCAAAGAGATTTTCACATATAGATCACAATATATCTAGACATATATTCATATACATATCTCGCTATAAATAGATATATCTGTCCAAAAATCATCACATATATAGAGAAGTATTTATTTATAAACAAATAGAACATATTCCATTACAAAAACATTTTCGCAATATGAAATATTCCCATTTTCATGTACACTTTTCAAGGAGAATACGTCATGGGCTTTGCACAACAAATTAGGGTTATTGTGTGTGTGTTTTTTTTTTCTATTTGTCTTCTCCATTGACTTCTATGGGGAATACGTGAACGTGCACGTGATTTGGCTGTATAGATTGCGTGGCTTAATGTGCGCGCAAAATAAGTTATTTTGCAGCTTGTAATAGCTGCGCAACCCCAAATGTGAAAAAGCCATAACGCACGTGGTGTTTTCGCAACTGATTTGCTGCGTGACTTGTAATCTTGCTTCTTGTGATTACAAGATTTTTCTTCTGTTCTAAAAAATAAATTAAAGTGATTTGTATTGACAGATCCGGAATGTTAGCGATATTTTAGATGGAGTTTAATTAATCAGTTATGAAGATGCGCTTTAACTTACTTTTTAATGTAGCGCTAAAAATTGTAATACACAGCTCTCAGGACGCCCACTTCAAAAGTAAATTTGTTTTTGTAAACTAACGGATTGAACAGTTCTCCAATTGGTACTCTAGCCGCAAGAAAGAAAAAAATGTGTGAGTGCCATCCACAAGCAACTGTCCAACTGCATGTCATCATTGATATTATTATGTTAGGGCATTTTATTTTCTGTCCCCCACCCCTAAAAAAAATTATATCCAAATGCTCTACTGTAAAATGGGTGGTTTTCAAAACAGAGGTATTTAGTCACAATGTGAGATAATGTGACACACTGTTTGGGGTCTATTCTCCAGAGTAAGCAATTTCACCCTATAAAATGAAGAACAGTTTGTATGTCTCCCCAGCTTTCCTAGAATTGTCAACGAACCTTACTTAGCTGCTGCTGTCAGTGCAGGGTGGGTGCTTGGGGTTCTGTAAAATGTCCATATACTATCTGGCTTTTAATTAATTGATACAAATAAAACATGTCGTCAAATCAGCCCTGCATGTTATTAATGAGGAGGTAAAAATATATAAAGGAAATATTCAGATATGGCACTTGTGCAATGAGATATGCAAATTATATCTAACTTTAGAAATATTTCTTGAAGTTGCCAGGTCTGTAATAATGTGTTCAGTAGCAGTTTAGTGACCCAACCTTACAGGGTAACACAATTGAATGTCTTGTTTGTGACTCCGGGGGGCTGAACAGGCAGCTGTGCACTCAGAGAGGAAGGTGCTAGGACCCAGGGCAGAGTGTGTGAGCTCAGGTAGGTCTGTGGCTGCTCCGGTTTCCCCACGCTCTGTCTGATCACTCAGTGCCTCCCTGGGAAGGATATTGGATGTTCCTGCTGCTCTGAGCTATGGGAAGAACTCAGCGTGTGTGCACTGGGAGGAAGGGATTTCTCTAGACAAGTGGGACAAAACCAGGGGATACCCCAGGATGGGATTGTGTGGAGCTGCCCCCCTCATGTCATGTTGTGCACTGGGAATTCTTTACTTTGGAACATTAGGTAATCTGGCAGCAACTTCATCAGAGTATTCAGGTAGGTGATGCACTGCTGTCTATTTGTGCATTGTTTGTCTACAGAATCCCAGGCTGCTGGGTATAGGGATCTGAATGCACTGCAGTTTGTATTTACTCTTACAATCCCACCTATGTCAGTTTTTATTCATATCCTGGGGTAAAATGCAGAGCACTAACGAGTAATGTTTACAAAACTTAACAAAACAGTGCTATTTTACTCCTAAAATATTATGTATAGCTACTTTGATGATTAAGAAAAGTAGTTTTCCAAGTAATAAGCAAAAATGTTAATAGATATTATGGTGTGATTTGTGTACTGGTTATAGCACTGTAGAATGTATATGCATTAGAAATAAACAGAGTGTTCTGTAGAACTTATCACTCAGATATGGGTATTGCTAAACTTATATGCAGTGATCTCTTTGGTGGTTAATATGACTAGTGTGCTTAAGATAACAGGTAGAAATGTGAATGCATTTTAATCTAGTAGTTTAATGTATAATTAGGATTTTCTTTACTGGCAAATGTACAGTATGTGTATTAACTATGCACACCTGCAGCAGATGTGGAAATCTGTTTATACATATTGAGACCTTTCTTATTGCTTATCAAATACTAGAGATAATATCTCTTCATGCCACGATCTACAGTGTTTCCACAGGTGAAACATTTGTTATTACAGAGCCAAATCTTTACAGTTTTTTATCTTCATAATAGGTGACACATTTAAGAACAGCTCATGTCAATATTAGGATTGTTTTACTGTTCTTTTTTCTAAAGTATGCAGAATAAGAAGTAGCCACAAAAGCAGCTAAAGCCCATCTCTTCCAATGGGAACCTTTTGTGCAGTTTGAAAAGTTTTTCAATAAAATAATTTTTATTTGGGAAGGACTCAAACAGTTTTGGAAATACCACACTTGTGTATGTACATATGATGCAAGGAAAGGCTTCATCTTGGTCACTCACTGAGCTTTAAGTCTAGATATATTTATGCACATTGGGCATTTTAATTAAATGCGACTTACTTTTTCTTTTCTTCTTTGTTTACCAAAATTATTTTTTTTTTTTGTGACCGAATTTTGTTTTGCATTTTTGAAACTGTCTAAAACACATTGTTAATCCATTAAATGCCTGAAAGGGTTGAAACAGTCTCAGGATGCAAAGGGTTAATACGTGGAAAAATGCTTATTGGTCAGAGCTGGTGGTCTTAGATCAGTGCATTTTTATAAAATTGTTACTTTGTTGTATGGATTGATGCTTAGTAGAACATGTAGGTACAAATTTCCAAGATATACATATTTTATTTATTAGTTATTATCCAGTTCCCCATTAACTGTAGGTGCTGCCAATTAAAGTATAAATTACTGTATTTCCATGCTAATTTACACAACACAGTGTACAAATACAACTTCTAATTAGGAGATGTTTCCCCCCATTTTTGTATTCTTTAGTAAGAAAAAAAGGAGCTCGGGGGTAGGGAGATAGAACACAAGTTTTCCACTCCACAGACTGGCGGTGAGGACAGGGCAATGCCTGGGATTCAGTTCCTTTTCAGGACTCGGCTATTCACAGTGGAGAAAGGAAAGTGCCTTGTCTTGTACTAAATAATACAAGCACTGGGTATTGATCAATACAAGCCAATTGTACAAGGATCAAGCAAGCCGGCTACAGCCAAGAATGGTGGGGGTTCTGATCTAAGTTTCAAGCTACTTCTATCTGTGCCATCAGGGAAAAACACTCTATAGATGAGACTAAAAATGCAGATGGGTAAAAAGACATGAATTGATAATATAAGTCCAAACTTAAAAATTAATTTTATCTCATTAAAGACCATGAAAATGGCAAATACTACTAGTAACAATGGGATTTTTGTAGTAAGCAACTTGGTCATATACAATCTCGTGCTTTGTAATCCAGATACATGATCAGCTATTTGCCCTTAGAGGGAGTGACATCACAACATTACCGCTTCAAAGATTTTATTACAACAACATTTTTAAAACTAAGAGTGTGACAACTGAAAAGATCCTTATTTTTCTGGATGTGCTGACTGACTTGCAGGCACAGATAGTATGTCTGTTACAGGAGTTAGCTGGATACGTATGTATTCTTGTGCCCCAAATCCATCCAAATGCTTGCCACATGTTAAAGAGCTAAATGTAGGTAACCATGTGTGCAAAGTACTGGCCACACTCGGAGCTAGCCGCAAATGTGCTGGCCACAGACACAATGTGCTAGCCACATATTGAGCTGGCCACAGATACAATGTGATAGCCACACACTGAGCTGGAAACATATACAATGTGCTAGCCACATATTTAGCTGGCCACATATACAATGTGCTAGTCACATACTAAGCTGGCCACAGATACAATGTGCTTGCCATATACTTAGCTGGCCACAGATACAATGTGCTTGCCACATACTTAGCTGGCCACAGATACAATGTGATTGCCACATACTTAACTGGCCACAGATACAATGTGCTTGCCACATACTTAACTGGCCACAGATACAATGTGCTTGCCACATACTTAGCTGGTCACAGATACAATGTGCTAGCCACATACTTAGATGGTCACAGATACAATGTGCTAGCCACATACTTAGATGGTCACAGATACAATGTGCTAGCCACATACTAAGCTGGCCACAGATACAATGTGCTAGCCATACATTGAGCTGGCCACATATAAAATGCGCTAGCCATACACTGAGCTGGCCACAGATACAATGTGCTAGCCATACACTGAGCTAGCCACAGAAACACTAAGCTGACAACAGATACAAAGTGCTGGCCACAGATACAATGTGCTAGCCATATACTGAGCTGGCCACAGATACAAGTTGCTAGCCATAGAAGGACACATCTATGTGTATGCAAAAATATCTAGCCTTCTATAGATAAATTCAAAAGGTTAGCCATTTTAACTTACTGTAAAGGAGTGCAGGTACGAATTTCCCATGAGGCATAAGAAGAGTATCTGCTTAGGTAAAGTTACTTTGCAAGCCCCTTAAAATTGTCTTAGATACAGTATATCCTACAAAATAGCTGCCTAATTCAAAAATTGCATTTGGTAGATTTTTTTTTTTAATTAGACAATATGTTTTTGCAAACCAGTGGTGATATTGATATGATTGTGGTGAGGTGGCATGTGGTACCAGACTAAAATAAGGGGTCGATTTATCAAAGGCTTTCGCCAGCCTTTGAGCCCCTACAAGAGAACCTGCACGCCATATTTAACAAGCAGCGGTCATCAGACCGCTGCTTTTCTAACCTTTCGCCACCTCTAAAGTGGCAAAATTCAATCTCCACTGGGGCGGGTTTGCACGTGAGTGCAAAATAGTGCTCGTGTACAATGCTGAATTCCGCCAGGGGAATTCAGCCTGCCAGAGGCGAGCTGCAGTGGATAAGGGTACGTATATGCGCCCCTGTCCGCCACAGCTTGATAAATTTCCCCCGTGACTATGGGGATGATATCGCCAACAACATGAATATAAATTGTTTTAGTTAAACTAAGGATTGCATATAATGTTATAGTAATAATGTGATTTTTTTTTTTTGTAAAAGTAACTATACTATAGTACTAAAAGTTGCTACCATTATCCATTTAAGTCCTGTAGAGGTTTTGAGGAATCTTTCCATTTTAACCTGCTGGTGGAACATTTGGGAAAAACATATTTATATCACATAAAGGTCAAAGGTCAGTTATGAAGATCTGAAGTGTCCAGCCAGGGAGTAGAGGGGCAGATTGGATTTGCTCAGTGGTTTTTAACTGTAGTTAACAAACAGCCACCTGTAGCTGTCAACAAAATGACAAGTAATACACAAACGCTGCTGTTCTCCTGTCTCCTGCTGTTCATAGCCTTTGTCCATGGGAGAATGAACTGGGCACAGGGAGTGACACCAAGACATCCTCACTGGCTGCCTCTGCTGTGGCCCTTGCTATTGTTCATCCTTTGTCTTACTGGTAAATCACAATAGTATTGTCTTTTTTTTTTTAGCTTTTATCATGAATGAAAAATTGCAGCAAAAGAGTAATTAAACAGTAGAAATCAGTTAGATATGATGTATTCAAAGGAAAGATTAGCCTGAGAATAATATGTAGTTGTCATTTTATAATTATATTAGCTGTTTAAATATTAAAGAAATAGTCTCTTCTAAGAGCCATTAGTGACTGATAAAATGTGCTAACAATGTCTGTGGGAAATGTTAGTTACTGTTTAAAGGGATGCTAAACCCAAGTTTTTTTCTTTTATGATATGGTTGCAATTTTAAGCAACTTTCTAATTTACTCCTATTATCAATTCTTCTTCGTTCTCATGCTATCTTTATTTAAAAAGCAGGAATGTAAGCTTAGAAGCCAGCTGATTTTAGGTTCAGCACCCTGGATAGCATTAGCTTACTTGTGGATATATTTAGCAAACCTATAAGCAAGCATAACCCAGGTTCTGAACCAAAAATGGGCTGGCTCCTACGCTTTACATCCCTGCTTTTTCAATAAAGCTAGCAAGAGAATAAAGAAAAATGGATAATAAGAAAGTTGCTTAAAATTGCATGCTCTATCTGAATCATTAATGAAAAAAAAATTGGGTTTAGTATCCCTTTAACAATGTTGCTATATTCATTGCCCCAAAATAATCAGCTCTTTCACCTGTAAAAAAATACAATACCCCCCCAACATTAAAACCCACCACCCACACACACAACCCTACTCTAAAACCCACCAAATCTTCCCTTAAAAAAACCTAACACTACCCCCCTGAAGATCTCCCTACCTTGAGCCGTCTTCACCCAGCCGGGCACAAGTGGACCTCCAGAGGGGCAGAAGTCTTCATCCGATACGGGCAGAAGAGGTCCTCCAAGCGGCAGAAGTCTTCATCCAAGCGGCATCTTCTATCTTCATCCATCCGGAGTGGAGCGGGTCCATCTTCAATCCAGCCGACGCGGAGCCATCCTCTTCAAACGACGTCCTAACACTGAATGAAGGTTCCTTTAAATGACGTCATCCAAGATGGCGTCCCTTGAATTCCGATTGGCTGATAGGATTCTATCAGCCAATCGGAATTAAGAGTTTTATGTTACGGCGTTAGCCCATAAAACTCTTAACTACTGACTTTTAAATGCGACAAGAGTCTTGACAGGAGAGGGTCTACCGCTCACTTCTTCCAAGACTCGTAATACCAGCGTTAGGCAAATCCCATTAAAAAGATAGGATACGCAATTGACGTAAGGGGATTTGCAGTAGCCTCGAGTCGCGGAAGAAAAGTGAGCGGTGAGCCTGTACCTGCCAGACTCGTAATACCAGCGGGCGTTAAAAAGCAGCGTTGGGACCTCTCAACGCTGCTTTTTAAGGCTAACGCCAAACTCGTAATCTAGGCGATTGTTTGAAAATGTTATATGTCCATAATTAATAATAATATTTTTTGGAGTTAAAGGGGCATGAAACACAAACTTTTTCTTTCATGGTTCAAACAGAGCACACAAATGTAAACTACTTTCCAATGTACTTCTTTTATCTAATTTGCTTCCTTCTCATGGTATGCTTTGTTAAAAAGTATATCTAGATAGGCTCAGAAGCTGGGAGTTAGCTACTGATTGGTGGCTGCACATATATGGCTCTCTTGATTGGCTTACCAATGTGTTCAGCTAGTTCCTAGTAGTGCATTGCTGCTCCTTCAAGAAAGTATTAGAACAGAATGAAGCAAAATTAATAATAGAAGTAAATTGTAAAGTTGCTTACATATGTGTGCTCTATATGAATCATTAAAGAAAATGTTTGGGTTTAATGTCCCTTTAACCCCTTGAGTGCTAACGACGGCTCAGAGCCGTCGATAGCACTCAACCAACTTTTTTACAATCTGGGGGCTCCTACCGACTCCCACCCCGACGATCAAGCCTGTATAGTGACAGGCATCGCCAGGGCTTCCCATTACGTGTGGTGACATCACGCGCAATGACGTGATGAGGTCACCACGCAACTTTATTTAAAATTGACAATACAAAGTATAGGGAAAGGGGGCATGCTTCTTAGAAGCCTGTATCTCAGGCATCTAAGCAGCTACAGACCCCAAGACCCACCATTGGGAAGGTAATCGCCTAACCTTTCCAAAGGTATAAGTCTTGGGGATCTGGGGGGGAGGGGGTTTAAAATAGTAAATTAAATTAAATTACAAGAAAAGGTAACAAGGTGTTTTTTTTTTACTACATATAATTACAATATCAAACTGATTAATATTATTTAAATGGACATAAATGCATACATAATTTAGGTTTTAGAAGCATTTAATTTTTTAAGTAAAAATGTAAATGTTTTTGCAAATCAAGAGCAGTCCAAGAACACACACCTTGAAAGCTATTGAGTGTATTTATTTGGACTCCTGTGCCAAGCCAGATGCCAGATATGAATGAGTTCATTCACTTATCTAGTTAGTAATCACTATGTTGCATATAGTTGGGTCTCAGTAGTGGACCTACTCAACAGACAGCCCTGTTGCAAAACTTTTTGGGCCCCCAAAGTTAACTTAGTAGTAAGCAATAGTAATAATACACATTCTGCTCTGAATAATAATTAGGCGTATAGATAGAGAGATCTGCAACCTGCAATAATAAGGCTCCCCTGCATTAGCATTGTACACATTCTGCATGCTCCTGTGTATAGACTGACTGCTGTGCACCCCCAGCACTTGTGTCCTGGTGCCTCTGCATCTGCTGCAGCAATGGTTTATACAAGGATTTTACATTTGTGCAAGGTCCATTACTTCCTGTCACTGCCCCACAAGAGGGTATCTTACCCATGCTCAGAAGAGGCAGTATACAACTTATGTACTCATCATGTCAGCTCAATTATGTCACTATAGGCAGTGGTTACACTAAGTAATTTTAAGTGTTTATTTTGCAAAAACGTTGTTTGTTGTCCCTCTAAGCATATTTATGCAGGATTATCTCCAGCCTTTCTGGAGTGGAAAAGTGCAATATGCAGAGAGAGATACATTTACTGAAACCAGGCCAAATTGTATGATGAATTCAAGTTTTAATTTAAATGTGCTTTTAACACCAACAACTAAATTCACTTAATGTTTGCATGAATTTATTGGGGATTTAAAGGGACAGTTTATTTCAGAATTGTTATTGTTTAAAAATATAGATAATCCCTTTATTACCCATTCCCCAGTTTTGCATAACCAACACAGTTATATTAATATACTTTTTACCTCTGTGATTACCTTGTTTCTAAGCCTCTGTAGACTGCCCCTTATCTCAGTTCTTTTGACAAATATGCAGTTTAGCCAATCAGTGCTGACTCATAAATAACTCTGCGGGAGTGAGCACAATGTTATCTATATGACACACATGAACTTGCAGTGTCTAACTCTCACAAACTTCCAAAATTCTCTGAGATAAGAGGCAGTTCAACGGCTTAGAAATCAGCATATTAGCCTAGCTAGGTTTAACTTTCCACAAAGAATACCAAGAAAGCAAAGCAAATTTGATGATAAAAAGCATTTGGAAAGTTGCTTAAAGGGACACTGAACCTATTTTTTTTCTTTAATGTTTCAGATAGAGCATGTAATTGTAAGCAGCTTTTAATTTACTCCTATTATCATTTTTCTTCATTTTCTGTTACGTACAAGATAGGGACTTTAGGTTTGTTCTTAAGTTGAATTTGTATGTAAGTTGGAACAGGCACTTTTTTTAGGTGAAACTCTAGCCAAACATTTTTTTTTGTTTTGGATAGCATAGGATAAAGTTTGTTTTGCTATCTGTGCCCCTGTTCAGAAAATTTCACATCACTTTCTGTCCTTGTGACAATTGGATTTTCAGTATTTTGGATTATCCTGGAAAGAAGGATTGTCGATAAAGCTCTATTTTCTCTGTATGTAAGTACGAGTTGTACTTAAGTCGGATGTCTGTAACCCGAGGACTGCCTGTATCTTTATTTGAGAAAGCAGGAATGTAAGCTTATGAGATGGCCCATTTTTGGTTCAGCACCCTGGGTAACGCTTGCTGATTGATGGCTACTGTGACATAGAAACATAGATATTGACGGCAGATAAGAGCCATAGGCCCAGCAAGTCTGCTCGATATTACCTAACAGTATAAACTTATCTAGTTCGTAGGATAGCCTTATGCTTGTCCCAGGCATTTTTAAAGTCCCCCACAGTGTTTGTCATTACTACCTCTTGAGGAAGTTTATTCCAAAAATCAATCACTCTTTCTGTAAAGAAGTGCTTCCTCAAATTACTCCTGAATCTACTACCCTTCAGCTTGAGATCATGACCCCTTGTTCTTGAATTTTCTATTTTATGTAAAATACCCACAGACTCAGTTTTACTAAGCCCTTTAACATTCTTGAAAGTTGCTATCATATCACCTCTTTCCCTTCTCTCCTCTAAGGTATAAATATTTAGGTCATTGAGCCTATCCTGGTAAGTTTTAACCAGGGTTAACCAACCCTGCACCAGTCACTTATTTGGCACAGAAAGGGTTAACAGATCTGTCACAGTCTAGCCACTTTAGGCAAGTCTGTGACTTAGTTCAGTGGATGCAAGGGTTAACAACACTGTCTAGACTTAGACAAAATGCCCAAACTCCCCTTTAATGCCACTCACACACTAAACTATCTCTAAGCTGCCACCACTTAAGGTTTGTTATATGGGAAATTTTAATAAAAAAAAATAATCCTAAAACACAGTCTTAATACTACCAGTCTCTTTCAGTAACGTGGTTCAAATATTAGACAAAGGCAAAAACATAATAAGTGAATATTTATTATGCGAAAAGCAATGCACAGTGCATTATTAATAAAAATATAATAACAAATAGAATCATACACAAGCAAACAGTTTTAAAATAAAAAGGAGAAATAATAGAACCTTATACTTTACTAGCTTTAGTTGTCTGTGTCAGGGAGATTGGCAGGAAAAGATGGTCACTCACTCTGTTGATACACAGCCTCCCATGTAAAATGAACAACTTGTATTGTTAGACACAAATTTTTATACCTGTTTCTCTAATATCAAATTGCTTGACCCAGCCTTCTTACAGAGGGCCCAGAAATATCCACTCCCCTCTTTTAACAACATGTCATAAAGTTCAGAGTCTTTGGCTAAAATTATAGAACACCTTTTAACTTCTGTTTTACATATTCAGCACATACATCTATATAAGCTATTTCCATTGCTTATATTGCTTCCATTTCCATTCAGTGACATCATGAGAATTAGTTTGGTACCAAATATGACATGGTTGTCATATTTTCATCATCTAGTGTCATAATATGGTTAAAAGCATGTCTCAAGTTGTACTAGTGTCCTCTTATTGACCTTATCTAGCTCTGGGTAGAGGGCACTGCTTTTTGTCTCTTGTGCTGACATTTTTACTTACTTGATGCATCAATAGATATGCAATAACATTTGGTCAAGTGGAACTTAGAAACTATTTATTAGGGGTTCTGGTGTATCTAAGGGAAAACACAGCAACACATTTCTTCTGAAAAAACAAATGTTTTTAGCACAGAAGTTAAAGAGAATGAACAATTAGCATTTAAATCATGAGGTATGACAGCTACATTTAACCACCAATCAGCAAGCACTACAGAGGTACTGAACCAAAGATGGACCGGCTCCTATGCTTACATTCCTGCTTTTTCAAATAAAGATACCACAAGAACAAAATAAATATTAATAATAGGAGTAAATTAGAAAGTTGCTTAGAATTGCATGCTCTATCTGAATCATGAAATAAAAAATTTGGTTTTAGCATCGCTTTAAAATTGCATGCCTTTTGGAATCATGAAAGTTTAATTTTGACCAGACTGTCCCTTTAATCTTGACAGTCCCTTTAAGAACAGGAGCATTTAAATTGGCAAACTAAAGGAGATGTTCAACCCTGTTAAAACGCTAATATAGTAAAAATAAAACAAATATAGAGATTATGGCAATAGATGCATTGCTTGTTTTTACTTAAATAAATACAGTGTGTGTAATGTTGCTATCTATTTTGAAAATGTTGCCCTGATCATCTTGATACAGAACAGTATTATGAAGAGGTGTTGCATGTTACACAATACTTACCATCTGTCCCATTTCCCAGGCACAGATTTGTTTTTTGACCTCCTCTATCATGGTGTTATTGTTCACATGCATTACAAAAATCTGCCCTGAGATGTGGGCTTGATGTCATCTTATGGTTATATACTTTATTTAATAGCATACTTTAGTATCTCCTGCCAGAGCCAGGGACCGCGCTAAGTAATATCGTCTTAGTGCGGCCGGCTCTCTGTATGCCCTGTTGTTCACATTATTGCTATCCTCATTTGTCTATGTTCTATCCTTTGCGCTTTTTATATTCTTGCTACCTGGACATGACCTTGGCCTTGTTCCTGGCACCGAGCCTAGATAGGAGGAGTTAAAAGTTCATCTCAGGATTGGTCCTCCTAATAAATTAGAGAGTATGATTGCCCTTGTGATCCAGTTCATTTGGAGGTCCTTCAGGCTTACCATGGTTTGCCAGCTGCTGGGCACGGAGGTATAAAAAAGACTGGATTTAATCACTAGACATTTTTGGTGGCTTGGATTGATGGAAGATATTTGTAAGTTTGTTATATCGTGTTACACTTGTGCCAGAATGAAGCAGTCTACCTTGGCTCCAGTGGGCCCACTTCACTCTTTGCCTATCCCTGATGCTGATTGGTCCTGCATTTCCATGGATTTCATTGTTGATTTATCTTTGTCTGATGGATTTGATACCACTCTGCTGGTTTTTGACCACTTTACTAAGATGGCCAATTTTATTCCTGCTGCTGGACGTCCTTCTTCTAGTATCACGGCTACTTTGTTCATTAAAGACGTTTTTCATTTTCATGGTTTACTGCAGGATGTGTTATCTGACAAAGGCTCTCAGTTTGCCTTGAGAATTTGGCAGCATTTCTGTTCCAGCCTGCACATTTTAAGTTCCTCCAGATAACATCTACAGACAAATGAGCAGACTAATCAAATTATGGAACAGTATTTGCAATGTTTTTCATCTTACCTCTTGGGTAACTGGGCCTGGTTGCTTCATATAGCTGATCTTGCCTGCAATGCCATCGTTCCATTAAGATGTCTTAGTTTTTTGCTAACTGTGGCTTTCACCCTGTGGTACTTTTGGATCTTCACTCTTCTTCACCTGTTCCAGAATTGAACCAGTGCTTATCCTTTTGGCTTGACAACAACAGAAATTGTTCGCAAATAGATCACATTCTTTTGCTTGTGGGGATCTGGTGTGGTTGTCTACATTACATTTGAAGATGTCTTGTTCTTTTAAGAAGTTGGATCCTCATTTTGTGGGCCCCTTTTGTCCTATGGCTGAGAAGCTTGAACTTCTGTCTGACCCTTCTACTAAGATCTGCTACCTTAGGACTAAGTTATTGTTTTATAAATTTTGGAACTGTGCCCTGACCTGCTTTATCCCTTTGCTTTGAACTGCTCTTCTGTCTTTAAACCCTAGCTTGTTCCCGGATTATTCTACAGTTATCCTGAAGACTGTTTACTGCTCATTCTCTGCACTACTAGTTCCTGCCAACAAAGCAGGTAATTTGCCTGTTACCTTATAGATTGCAGCAAAATTAAAGTATGGATGCCTTGGTCCAGGGGTTGACTAATTTTATTAACTAATTTCTACCTTTCCAAATCATAGTCCAGTGGTGTTGGATCCTTATTCATGTGCTTTAAACTGTATTTATTTAGAATTATTTTATTATGTCTTCTAAATTATTGTCTCTTATACACAATGTATGTATAATTAGCCATTATTTTGGCTGCTTGAACTTCTTTTTTTCAAGATATAATTGAATATAAAATAGCAAAAAAGATGTGATAGAAGATTATTTGTTGAACAAGTGCTTGCTTATATCTATGTGTTTAACTCATGCAGATGGGTTAAACACATGATTAAAGTCCATTCCACAGTAGCAGTGTACTTCCAGGAGCTAGCTAAGCACATTTTGTGAGCCAATAACAAGACACACGTGTAGCTACAAACCACCAGCTAGCTTACAATAGCACATTGCTGTACCTGTGACTACCTAGGTATGCTTTTCAACAAAGGATACAAAAAATTAATGTTGATAACATAAGTAATTTAAAAAGTCTCTTAAATATGGCATGATTTGTCTGAGCTATAAAGGTTTAATTTTAACTTTCATGTCCTTTTAAATTCCTCCTGCACACTCCTTTTAATGTATGAAACCTTTAAACAACTAAAATATTCTCATTTGGAATATTCATTTATAGTTGCAATTACATGTTTAGATATATGAAATAGTTAATTGCACACACCATGAAAAACTATTATTAGTTAAGTGAAACTTACATTTAGGTCACCAAAAAAGTCTGTTGCATGTTTACCCAATCCCAGTGTGATATACACTATATGGTATGTAGACACCCTTACTAATAATGGAGTGGAGTTCTGGTGTTTCAGCCACTTCCATTGCTTACAGGCGAATAAAATCCAGCACATAGCCATGAAATCTCTATAGTCAAGCATTGGCAGTACAATGAGTCATGCTAAAGAGCTGAGTGATATTAAACGTGGCACTGTCATAGGATGCCACCTTTGCCACAAGTCAGTTTATGAAATTTTTGCCCTATTAGATCTACCCTGGTCAACTGTAAGTGCTATTATTGTGAAGTGGAAGCTTCTATGAGAAGCAAAAGGAGTGCTGAAGGGCATAGCAAGTAAAAACTACCTATCATCTGTTGAATTGCTCACTACAGTCCCAAACAGCGCCTGGAAGCAACATCAGCACAATAACTGTGGTTCAGGAGCTTCATGAAAAGGGTTTAGATGGCCGAGCAAATGTACACAAGCCTCACATCAACATACCCAATGCAAAGAATTGGCTGGAATGGTGTAAATCACACTGACAATGGACTCTGTGGAAACTTATTTTCTGGAGTGAGGAATAGTGTTTCACTATCTGGCAGTCTGATGGAAGATACTGGGTGTGGCAGATGCCAGGATAAAGCTACTTGCCAGAATGCATAGGGCATACTATAAAGTCTGGAGGAGAAGGAATACTAGTTTAGGGCTGTTTTTTCAGGGTTTGGGTTAGGCCCCTTATTTCCACTGAAGGGTCATCTTATTGCTACAGGATAGAAATACATTTTAGACTATTTTTAATGCTTCCAAGTTTATAGTAATAGTTTGGGGAAGGGCCTTTCCCGTTCCAGGAAGACTGTGTCCCTGTGCACAAAACAAGGTCCATGAAAGCATGGGATGACGTGTTTGGTGTGGAGGAACTTGATTGTCCGGCACAGAGCCATGACTTCCACCCCACTGTACACCTTTGGAATGCCAATTGTGAGTCAGACCTTCTCTTCCAAAATCAGTGACTAACCACACAAATGCTTTTTTTGTCTGAAAGGGCACTTATTACCAGACACACTACAAAATCTTGTGGAAAGACGTCCCAGAAGAGTTGCCACTTTTATAGCTGCAAAAGTGGCTGGGTTTTGGAATGGAATGACCAACAACCTCATATAGGTGAGATTGACAAGTTTCCACATACTTTTGTCCATTTAGTGTGTGTGTATGTGTATGTATATACAATATATATATATATATATATATATATATATATATATATATATATATATATATATATATATACAGTGGATATAAAAAGTTTACACGCCCCTGTTAAAATGTCAGGTTTCTGTGATGTAAAAAATGAGACAAAGATAAATCATTTCAAAACTTTTACCTATAAACTGCACAACTCAATTGAAAAACAAACTGAAATGTTTTAGGTAGAGGGAATAAAAAATATAAAAATAAAATAATATGGTTGCATAAGTGTGCACACCTTTAAACTAATACTTTGTTGAAGCACCTTTTAATTTTATTACAGCACTCAGTCTTTTTGGGTATGAGTCTATCAGCATTCAGCATGGCACATTTTAACTTGGCAAGATTTGACCACTCTTCTTTCCAAAAACACTCCAAATCTGTCAGATTGCGAGGGCATCTCCTGTGCACAGCCCTCTTCAGATCACCCCACAGATTTTCAATCGGATTCAGGTCTGGGCTCTGGCTGGGCCATTCCAAAACTTTAATCTTCTTCTGGTGAAGCCATTCCTTTGTTGATTTGGATGTATGCTTTGGGTCGTTGTCATGCTGAAAGATGAAGTTCCTCTTCATGTTCAGCTTTCTAGCAGAAGCCTGAAGGTTTTGTGCCAATATTGACTGGTATTTGGAACTGTTCATAATTCCCTCTAGCTTAACTAAGGCCCCAGTTCCAGCTGAAGAAAAACAGCCCCAAAGCATAATGCTGCCACCACCATGCTTCACTGTGGGTATGGTGTTCTTTTGGTGATGTGCAGTGTTGTTTTTGCGCCAAACATGTCTTTTGGAATTATGGCCAAAAAGTTCAACCTTGGTTTCATCAGACCATAACATCTTTTCCCACATGCTTTTGGGAGACTTCAGATGTGTTTTTGCAAAATGTAGCCCGGCTTGGATGTTTTTCTTCGTAAGAAAAAGCTTTCGTCTTGCCACTCTACCCCATAGCCCAGACATATGAAGAATACGTGAGATTGTTGTCACATGCACCACACAGCCAGTACTTGCCAGATATTCCTGCAGCTCCTTTAATGTTGCTGTAGGCCTCTTGGTTGCCTCCCAGACCAGTTTTCTTCTCGTCTTTTCATCAATTTTGGAGGGACGTCCAGTTCTTGGTAATGTCACTGTTGTGCCATATTTTCTCCACTTGATGATGACTGTCTTCACTGTGTTCCATGGTATATCTAATGCCTTGGAAATTCTTTTGTACCCTTCTCCTGACTGATACCTTTTAACAATGAGATCCCTCTGATGCTTTGGAAGCTCTCTGTGGACCATGGCTTTTGCTGTGGGATGCGACTAATAAAAAGTCAGGAAAGACCTACTAGAACAGTTGAACTTTATTTGGGGTTAATCAGAGGCACTTTAAATGATGGCAGGTGTATGCTGACTCCTATTTAACATGATTTTGAATGTGATTGCTTAATTCTGAACACAGCTACATCCCCAGTTATCTGTGCACACTTATGCAACCACATTATTTTAGTTTTCTTTATTTTCTTCCCTCTACCTAAAAGATTTCAGTTTGTTTTTCAATTGAGTTGTACAGTTTATAGGTCACATTAAAGGTGGAAAAAGTTCTGAAATGATTTATCTCTGTCTCATTTTTTTACATCACAGAAACCTGACATTTTAACAGGGGTGTGTAGACGTTTTATATCCATTATATATATGTATGTTTGTGTATATATTTATATTTATTTATATTTATTTTCTTACCTGGGTCTCAACCTGCAGCCAACACACGCTGGCTTCCAACCAAACACACTGAAAAGTCCCAAGACCCATGCTTATGCAAAGAATTAATATGTGTAGTTGTTTATTTGGGTTTACATTAAACTTTCATGACTCAGAGCATGCAGTTTTAAACAACTTTCCAATTACCTTTCATTATCAAAATGTGCACACTTTTTGAGGCATCAACTCCTACTGAGCACATGCAACAATTCATAGTATACACAGGTATATGAATTTTATGATTGGCTGATGACTGTAATTTCAATTCATTACCTTTTTATTATGCATTTTTTGATTATGCAATTATACTGTATTTAATGGTTCTTTAATCTGCTTACTCAGTTGTAACTATTATTTACCACACTAAAAGTTTCACACTGGGTCGACATAAGGAGAACATGGAAAAAACATTTGTAAAAACTACGATTCTGCAGCCTGTCATAGATTTTGATGGCAGATAAAAAAAACATAGGCGCTACAAGTCTGCCTAAAAATGTATGTTTATTTAGTTTGTAGGATAGCCTAATGATTATCCCAAGCATTCTTGAAGTCCTCCCCAGTGTTTGCTCTAAGCATCTTTAATTGTAGTTTATTCCATGAATCAAATATCCTTTCTGTGAAGAAGTTCTGAGTTAAATTAAGGAGAAAGCAATCAAAACAAATAATAAAAGTAGATGACTTTTTTTGTTTTAAAGGGACAGTTTACTCAAAATGTTTCTCCCCTTTAATTTGTTCCCAATGATCCACTTTACCTGCTGGAGTGTATTAAATTGTTTACAAGTAGCTCCTTTACCCTTATATTGGCATTTGAAATTGTTGATTTAGCATGTGGTATCCCCACCTATTCTGAAAGTTTGTGGCCGCGCGTACCAGCTATAGATAAGCTTTGTAAACACAGCCAGCAGAAGAAATTACACTCCCAGTGCGATATAGCAGAGATAAGGTAATAAAATGTTGATTTTCCTTTGTTCTCTCAAAGTACTGGTGATTGTTTTAAGGACACATATAAGATAAAGAAGCAGGTATATGTGCACAATGTGATACAGTAATGAGATCAGATTATACCTACAAGCTCAACCCATTTTATTAGGTTGTGGCTTCAAAACACAAAATCAGAGCTTTAATATACACAAATAAGCCTTAAAAAGCTAATTTTCAAACATTTTTTACTCTGCCGTTGGTAAAAAAAGCAATTGTAAACACATTAAGGGAAAAACTATTTTACAGTATACTGTCCCTTTAACTTAATATGCTATGGGGGAAATACTTTTTAATTTTAAAGTTCCTTTACATTTAGTTTTTCTAACGTACTAATATTGTAACCTAAATATCAACAACAACTCACTAATGGAGTTAAAACATAGATGTTTCCAAACTTGATAATGGAATGCTGTTTATCTGTTCCTTAGTTTCATGGTTCAATTCAATAAGTCTGGGAAGAAATAAATTACCATATTAATGGTTTATTAATCCAGATCAAGGCTTTGTAACTGACCCAAACAGTCGGACAAGCGTTGCAACTGTCTTTTTTTAATTTTTGCATATGAACAGCTAATTAGATCACTCACTGGTCGTTTCTTCTCAATTGAGAAAGGTCTTGTTGGCAAAGCTTCTAAAATATGCAGAGATCATAATTGCTTCTGGGAAAATAAATCTGTGACACGTCTGTTGTGTGTGACATGCTAATAATGTTGTGACCACCAACCACTTTATTGGTGTCCCAAAATGTTTAGGCAGGCAGCACGACTAATGCAAAATAAGACGAATATAACTCAGGATTATATCACATTGTGCACTGTTGTATTTTAAATTAAAAATAAATAAATAAAAGTGATCATTGTTACTATGTATCTTATAAATTTGTATTAAATTTAATAGTTGGAAATAAGTGCATACTTTTCAATAAAACTAAGAAATTAATTTCAGCTGCATTTTGTCATATCTCCCAACAAGGGCAAGGTTTTGTTTTTCACTTTGGAAGGGTCCATCCCACTAAACAGTTTTTTTCTTTCACAATTCATATAAAGCATACAATTTTAAACAACTTTCTAATTTACTTCTATTATCAAATTTTCTTCATTCTCTTTTGATCCATCTGTTTACAAAAATATATTACATGAGAATGTCTTCTCTTTCTGCAGGGTCTTCACATTTTAATTGATATACCCTTGAGAACAATAGGTGAAGGTTTTATTGAGCAAAACATTATTTCAAATACAAAAATATGATGATTGATATGTTAAACAAAACAGGGATAAACACTGAGCCATGAGGCACACTGCTAGACACTGACCTATTATATGAATGTTCTACATTAAATGTATCCTTAACGCAACATTTAATGATAATTTACATGCTCTAATTCTTTTCATTCTTTAGCACATGAAATGTTTGCATTGTTAACCTTAGATAGTTTAACTGGTAGAAAACTAATTATCAGTCTCGTGAAAAAGGATTAAAAAAATAGTATATTCCTACTCTGGATCTGCAAGCCTTGCTGTGATTGGCTGGTTTGTGCATAAAAATGTGCTAAATGATTCTTTCTTTACATGTATTTGCATGAATAGCAAAGCATCTTTTCAAGAATCAATTTACATCTATTCCAAAACAACACAGACGGCTACATATGGAATATCTGCTTAGTATCCAAGAACCATCTTATTTCCATACATGCATTTTCCATCCAGTTGACCAATGAACTGTGTATTGTGCTGTCAATGGTTGCCTTTGATCACTCACAGATAGGATTGATGTGGATTGTTAGAGTGATCATACTGATGACAGAATATGCAGTTGTCATGGAGACTGTAAATAAAGCAATAGTGATGAGTTGAGGCTTGTTCCTCTGTTGAGATGATCATTTTTCTTATGGAAAAATTATTTTATTTTTCTCTGATCCATGATGTAAATGAGTCAAACTGTGATTTTAGAAGTTAGCAGTGAAAATCTACTAAAATACTAAATTTCCTTTACTGTGTGTTTTACTAAACTTTCTGAAAACAATGTGTGCTAAAGGAAAGAAAAAACATATGTCTTCAGGCAAGTAGAACTCATCACAATTTAAAGGGACAAGTATGTGATACATTGTGCGTATTGCAGCTCTTTCATCCCTTTTAGATTATTGTCATGATGCCTACGTGTTCTTCTGCTACCCTACTCTGACATATTAAATGCCCTTTTAAGTTATAAAAAACAAACCCTACACTGTCCCTTTAAGGCTCAGTGTCTGATAGTCAATCAGCATTTTCCTTTTCTTCAATAACAATTCATAGCTAAATAAAAATCTTTTGTAAATTTCTGAAAAGTCCTCAGTTTTCTTGTCACTCAGCAGGTTTTCAGTTGTTTAGGTTGTGTTTGTTCATGCATTTGGCTTTATCATTCTGTATAAAATGAGCTGAGTGACAGGGTTTTAACAAAGCAGAGAGATAATACGTTTCAGGTGTGTTTAACCTCTTGGCTGCCAGAGGGGGCTTCCACGCAATGCTGGGCTAAGTGATCATGTAAAAAAAAATCTTCAGGGGAGAGGCAGATCAGTGCTTTTGTTCCCTCACTTTGTTTCCAATCAGCACACCTCATACAACAATACACTGATAGAATCCATGACCGAGAGTTTGAGGGGGGAGTTTTAGCAGACCAGGGTTGTGTCTCAGGTCTAGGGCCAGGTTAAGGTTGGGCCCTAGGCCTCTTTGGGGAGTTCCTGGGCAGAGTTTGGCGACTAAAGCAAGAAATGTTGCCCCCCCATAATAAGGTTTCTGAAACTTCCACTGCTGGGCCAATTGGATTGTCCTTACACTACAAGCTGCCCATCATACTATTTTTCTTTGCTTCTGTATACATCTGTTGAAACCCATGTGACTCCCACAAAATACTTTTTTTGTTTAAATTTCTAGCATTTGCTCTTTTCAAGTGTAAAAATACACTGCTTCGAATAGATTTAAATGCCACAGAAAACAAAGCTGACATTTCTCAAGATGATTACAGAGATTAATGGATTGGAATGGGGCCAACTGAGCTCCAAGTACATTTCCTGAATGTACACACCAAAAAAATGCTTTCCAGTAGCCAGGTGCATTTGTGATATGCGGCAACAATCGAATGCGGAAGATGTCAGTCATATGGCTATTATTGGAGCTGGATTTCCTCTTGTGAAAGTGCAACACACTAAGATTTGGATTTGCACAGATCTTAGCGTGTTGCGCTTTAACAAGGAGAAATCCGGCTCTGAGAATAGCCAAATGCCAGTACAGGGTGCAGTTGGAAACTCTGCATCTGTTGGAGCATTAATTTTACACTGCCTTTCAGTGAGACTAGAATGCTAAGATGTTCTTAAAGAAGAGGTTTTTTTTTTTGCATTTTCTACTTCCCTATGCATCTTGGGTTATGTATCGCAGCTCTACCAGAAAGCTAGACCGTGGTCTACCAGTAGCTTTTCTTTTTGTTTCCCAACAGTATGTAGTGATAATAAGGACAAAATGTATCATGAGGCAAATGCCTTGATTGGTTGCAGGCTTGTTTATTTAAATCTGCAATTGATAATTAAGTAACAGTGGTGTAAACTGCTGCCGTATTAACTCTCTCGCCAACTTGGATTTGGCGGATTAAATTCACAACCAGATTTATTCAACCAGGGTGACTGCTAAATATGGGGAATATATGCTCCTCAGAATCTGCCATGGAATGCGGACAGGTTCACAACATGTGAATCCTGTCTGTTGGCAGAATTATACATTTTGCCCTATGTCAATATCATAACTACCAAAATATTGCAGCCCCATTCTCACTCTGGCCAAAGTTGCCATGTTCACAACGTAACCATTGCAGGAATTTTGCAAACTTCCTCCAACACCTTGGTTCACACGTTTTTTTTGCAGCCCTTTATGGCATCCAAGAGGCTAGACCTAGACCAAAGCCCTAACGGCATATTTCACTTTACACCTAGTTTGTCACCCATGACACTTTTGCACTTATAAGTGATCTTTATCAAAATGTTGAGATTCTGGTTGATCAACTGATTACAATATACATGTAAATTATTTATTTAGAGGTGTTAATTATGATAATTATTGTTGTATCGGTGTTATTTTAATTGTACTTTAAAGGGACAGTCTAGGCCAAAATAAACTTTCACGATTCAGATAGGGCATGTCATTGTAAACAATTTTCCAATTTACTTGTATCACCAATTTTGCTTTGTACTCTTGGTATTCTTAGTTGAAAGCTTAACCTAGGAGGTTCATATGCTAATTTCTTAGACCTTGAAGGCCACCTCTTTTCAGAATGCATTTTAACAGTTTCTCACCACTAGAGGGTGTTAGTTCATGTGTTTCATATAGATAACACTGTACTCGTGCACGTGAAGTTATCTGGGAGCAGGCACTGATTGGCTAAACTGCAAGTCTGTCAAAAGAACTGAAATAAAGGGGCAGTTTGCAGAGGCTTAGATACAAGATAATCACAGAGGTTAAAAGTATATTAATATAACTGTATTGGTTATGCAAAACTGGGGAATGGGTAATAAAGGGATTATCTATCTTTTAAAACAATAAAAATTCTGTTGTAGACTGTCCCTTACACCATTTATTGAGGTGGCAGAAGTGCTCCTATGTGAGAAAAGTGCTTCTGGTATAAGTTTGTATATTTATATACATGTAATATATAGAGAAGGGTTTCATGTAATCTACCTGTTTATATTTTGAGACTAAAGTCTATTTTTTAAGCCGTTTTTCTTATTATACAGTTTTCCACCATAAATATAAAACAGGCCTTGTGCTGCTCTGATTATTTTATCAATGACTTGAATGGTGTAACACCATTTGTATACTGAGGCACTGATTAATATGTGACACAAAATGATAATTAGCAATCAAAGTCACCAAAAGATATGTGTATATTAAGTAGTCTCTGTCTTTTAGATGTCTTTCTGTCAGAAGAAACTTCCAAGTAATTAAATTAAAAGACATAAGACTGTGAGCAGCCCCCATTTCACATAAAAAAACAAACAAATAATAAAACAAACAAACAAATAGAACAAGAAACTAAGCTAACTTTTTTAGTATGTAAGGACTTGCTAAAACAAATACAAAATTCCTGCCTCGTCGCCAAAACACAATAAATTCCATATCAACTAAGGGAATTATTAATTAATATTATTATCTGTAAACTAAATAAATATATTGGGTGTCTATTGCGTCTACTTTATAGCCAAATTCCCACACACTTGACACCAACTGGTTTGAAATCAATGACTATGAACCCTCAATATAATGATGTGAAGGAAAATGTTGAGGGACAAAAATAATTGAAATGGTATTATTACAACTTGATAAAATGCTTAGATTGAATGTATCAGTCCTTTAAAGGGTCAGTAAACACCTTGTAATTGTTGTCAGCAAAGTCTAAACATTCTAAAAACATATTAACACCTTGTTTGCTACCTTTTAATTTCAATAGCCAAACTCATGCCTCCACTCTTGCTTTATTTGGAGAAGCCAATATGGGCTTGAGTATGCAGACAACAAGGCTACTTATGATAATTTTTAGTGCTAAATAACGTGAAAACTGGCAAAATACAAAATTAAAGTTTATTGCAAAGATTTTTTTTTATCATGCATAACTAAACATTTTATTTTAACATTTAAGGTGTTTACTTTTACAGTTTTTATGCCTTTTTACTTTTCTCACGTAATTAGAAATTTTAATTTCAACTGTTTTTTTTGTTGTTTTTTTTTAAAGTCCCAAGCTACTGTAATCATCCATGTGCAGCACTAAAGATATGCCTGGGTTCTATAACTCAGTGCTTTTCAACCAGTGTGCCGTGAGAGATCCTCAGGTGTGCCACGGCAGACTGACAACAGTGTGACATATTTTTTAAACTTTGCATGTTTTTTACTCCCAGTGCAGGGGTAGTTGTAGGAGGCATGGCATAACAGCACAATACATACAGTATGTGTGTGTTTGTGTGTATGTGTATATATATATATATATATGCTGTATTAGGCTACAATGTGTGATTTTTTAAAAAATTTTGGGATGGTGGTGTGCCACAGGATTTTTAATGTAAAAAAGTGTGCCACAGCAAAAAAAGGTTAAAAATCACTGCTATAACTGATATACACCTGCCACTTGTTCCTGGCAGGTAAAAGGTTATATAAGGGGAAATAAGATGAGTCTGTTGCTTTGATTCTGTCATTTTAAGGGGTCGATTTATCAAACCCTTCTGCAGGCTTTGCCAGCCCACGACTGCAGGTTCTCACAAGAGTTTCATGTGTGAAAACAAACTACTATAATTTATGTTGTGTGTGATTAATAATTATGGGAGCTAGGGATCATATATTTAATTTGCTTGAATTTGAATAGCACTAATAGTTTTCTGCAGGAATTAGCGCAATAAGGAAATGCTTTATTAATCATGTGCACAGGGTGTCCTTTTTAGTAGCAGGTTTCATTGTCACGTTGGTGCTAATTGGTTTTCTGTGTTTATCTTAGCTAATTCTTGTTAGCTAGGAATGGGGATCTTTACCTACTAGGTAAACCTTTGAGACAGTAATAAAGGCAATTTGCTTGACAAGTCCATTCACAAACTTATCAGGGACATCTATATGCTAACAGATTCTGAATGAGGCTTAAATAGACTTTGATACTTTGATTTTGAGAAATGGTAATGGGCTTGGTAATGAGAAGGGAGATTGTAGCTCTCAGCATTCAGGGGTGATGCAAAGAATTGTCTAAAAGGCTGGATTTGCATTTGTAAAATATGGCGGCAGCAGAGCTAATTGTATCTTTTAATGAATATGTATGAGGAAACAAGTTGATACAACTATACTATAGTTCTGTGGTTTACTGGATGAATGAAGATTGAAAGTGTATAATACAATTTGGGGTTTTCTATTATTTATTTGATGTTATTAACCATTTTCTTCTTGAACAATTTAACTAAATAAATAATCTATAAAGTACACTTTGATTGGGGGATGGAGCATTCTTTCTTCAAAAAAAATGTCTTGAGCACATAAAAAAAGGAACAGTTTTTAAAATATACCAAATTAATTTGTGTGTAAAAGTGCCTTTAGACCCTGTGAATTGCACACTGTATAGATGTTCAGCTTGCTGATTGGTTAGACAAGTAAACTTATGAAATGTATAGTAGATGTAACCGTGTACTGAACTTGCTGCAGAGCATATTTTAGAATATATATTGTTATGCAAAAAAACAAACGAAAAAAAACCCAGGATTGCTCAAAACACAATTTTTTTTGTCTAGTAGAATATATTGGTGTGTATGCCCCCCCCCTTTAAAGGGATATGAAACCCAATTTTTTTTCTTCTTTCCTGATTCAGATAGAGCATGCAATTTTAAGCAACTTTCTAATTTCTATTATCAATTGCTCTTCGTTCTCTTGGTATGCTTTGTTGAATGAGCAGCAATGCACGACTAGTTTCGAATTGAACACATGGGTGAGCCAATGACAATCGGTATACATATGCAACCACCAATCAACAGCTAGAACCTGGGTTCTTTGCTGCTCCTGAGCTTACCTAGATAAACCTTTCATCAAAGGATAACAAGAGAAGGAAGCTAAGTAAATAATATAAGTAAACTGGAAAGTTGTTTAAAATTGTATTCTTTATCTGAATCATGAAAGAAAAAATTTGGGTTTCATGTCCCTTTAAGTAGACTTGCATAATTAACAAGTGCAAAATAAAAATAAAATGCAATAACGCTTACTCTAAATTTCAAATAAGCAGTAGATTTTTGTTTGAATGTATTTTCCCCCATTCCCCTCCCTCTGTATTATGTGACTGTTATCAGCCAATCACAGTTTAGTAAACATATACATTAACGAGTGCC
This sequence comes from Bombina bombina, assembly GCF_027579735.1. Taxonomy (NCBI): domain Eukaryota; kingdom Metazoa; phylum Chordata; class Amphibia; order Anura; family Bombinatoridae; genus Bombina; species Bombina bombina. The sequence continues at coordinate 122,777,644 of NC_069502.1, read as the reverse complement.
CCAGAAATAGGGCATATAAAAAGACTGTGCAAAACTTGGTAATGGAAGTAAATTGGAAATTCTCTTAAAACTGTGCGCTCTTTCTGAATCATGAAAGTTTTATTTTTACTTTAGTTTCCCTTTAAAGAGACAGAGGGGTCTAATAATCATATTGCGGGTGGACAAGGTTCCCGCCCGACAAATGCTTGTACTTCGTCTCCTGCTCTCACACAACCAGTTATGGAACAGTAGAGCTTGTCAACAATCCTAAACGGATGTAAATCAGTGCTCAAAGTAAACATAGAAAGAAACAGATTGTGTTAAAAAAAATCAGCAAAACCTACTTGTTTTCTTGCTAAATTATCACTTATAAACCCTCAGTGCCACTGCCTATAGTGACATAAGAGAGCTGACATGTCGAGACAGGTGAAGAATATGTGTTCTGTCCTCTTCTGAGCATGGGCAAGAAATGGAACTCCCTGTTACTGTTAAGTGAATGCTAGAGAAAGTCAGCTCAAGTTGCTCTAGAAGATGTATGACATTTAAACTATATCCCGTAGAGACCCCAAATCCCCTTGTGGGGCTGTGACATTAAGTAATGGACCCTTCACAAATGAAGTTAATAAAAAGTAAAAAAAAGTGAAATTCTTTTAAAATGATGAAAAATACATATTGCAATGATTTCTATTAAGTATCACCCACTGCTTAGAGATTTTTTTTATTACAACAATGAAAAAGACTGTTTTATATCCCTTTAACTATCATTATAGGCTCGCTTGTGCAAGCTTGCACCACTAGGGCTTTAAAAGCTGCATGCGCAACTTGATAAATGGAGCCCATAAAATGTTTTTTGCTCGATGTGCAGCAGTTTATTTCAAATACATATTTGAAATATTTTTGCCATATACCTTTTGCTGTTACAATGATGATTTTTAAAGGGACATGGAATACTGTTCTATCACAATATAAAGTATTTAATTTAGAGAAGTAGAAACACTTTGTAGTTGACTTTCACTAATTTGTTTCCTTTTCTTGTTAACCCTGAATAATATGAGTTTTACAATTTGGAAGTACACACTGTAGACCTAACAAGACTGACCCTGCTACATATCTCTCCCTAACTGACCTCGGCAAAGATGATAAAATACTTCTCAACCATTCACGTTTTTCTATCAAAATGACTGTGGCTTTCTTTGTCTACAACAGTAACAATCACAGATTGACTCACCTAAATAAGTCAAAGAGTGGGGGGAGCTTGGCTGTTGAAGCACAGTTGCAGCAAACAATGTGTTAATGTTTTCATTTTAAGTCTTGTTTTCTCAAGACTTAAAATGAGGGTAAACAATAAGTAATGTGAACATCATAAATGACATTAATATACTTATATAAGTTGAAACGCTATGTTTTTTTTATATGTTATACTTGCACTTTCTTTTATTTATTGATTTAGATCATGTTCCGTTGCACTCCAAAGCTCCATAATACTTTGCTTTGGGCTTATCTGATTAGTGTACAGAGGTTCCACCCACTGTATACGTCATTCCCTAGGCACGCTCCCGATAGTGAATAAAAATTGCGCATGCGCAACCCCCCACTGCAAGATCAGGATTGGCTGGCCGTAAGGAGAAAGAAATAGAATTTTGTGCATGCACATTATAATAGAAATTGAGCCTTGCATTGCATCGTAACAGTAAGAAACCAGCCCGCAGACATACTTTCTGATTGGACACCGGGTATGAAGTGATTTCTTCAAGCGACGGGGGCCGGCAGTGGGGCGCAATACACATAATAATAAAGGTTTAATTTAAAAAAAAATGAAATATACTTAATTTAATGAAAAACTATATGCGAACTAAGTGGGCAACAAACTATGAGGCCCATTTATCAATCTCCGTATGGAGCTTGTGGGCCCGTGTTTCTGGCGAGTCTTCAGACTCGCCAGAAACAGCAGTTATGAAGCAGCGGTCTAAAGACCGCTGCTCGATAACCCTGTCCGCCTGCTCTGAGCCAGGAATCACCACAATTCAACCCGATTAAGTAAGATCGGGTTGATTGACATCTCCCTGCTGGCGGCCGATTGGCCGCGAGTCTGTAGGGGGCGGCGTTGCACCAGCAGCTCTTGTGAGCTGCTGGTGCAATGCTGAATACGGAGAGCATATTGCTCTCCGCATTCAGCGAGGTCTTGCGGACCTGATCCACACTGTCGGATCAGGTCCTCAAGACCTTTGATACATTGGCCCCTATGTATTATTGAAATGTAAAATACCAGACTTTACCATCACTTTAAGAAAAGTCTTGTAATCACAGGATGTGTCTGTGAAGATTTAATTTGTGTCATACAAACTACTGCTGACTCTCTGAGACAGTGTGCTGTTTGAATACTGGGGCCCTCACAGTATACGCGGGTATGCCTCTGAAAGGTAGTAATAACTTTTTTCTAGAAGCATGAGTCTGACAAGAGAATATTGATTTACTCAGCACAGGAATATACCTTTTGTATTTTTTTTTTAGATGAAGCAAAAAAAAAAACGAGTACTATTTCTCTTTAAAGAGACCTAAAAGTGCAAAAAGAAAATGTTCTTATTTGTTATACAACACATAGTTAAAGTAAGCTTCAGAGCAGCAATGCAATATTGGGACCTAGCGCAACACATTGGGTGAGCCAGTGACAAGAGGCATATATATGCCAATCACAAAATGCATATACGTATAGTATATGAATCTTGCACATGCTCAGTAGGAGGTGGTGCCTCAGAAAGTAAGCATATAAAAAGTCTACACATTTAGATAATGGAAGTGAATTGGAAAGTTGTTTAAAAATGTGTGTTCTAGGAGCTTCCGGGGGAGGAGCACAGGTGTGTGTCTAGGTGCTGCACCTGTTTCGATCTCTCCTGCCTACAAGCTATTGGCGAGAACCACGCCTAAACCCTCCACCTGAGGGCGGCTTGTACTGCTGATTTTTTATCGCTGTCGGATGCTCGGTAGTGCCATAACATTGCACTATTGCTGCGTGAAGCAGCTCTGCAAGGGACCCAAATTTGGGGTTAAAGCCAACCATCTGCATTAATGACTTTGTTGCTATTATTCATTGCCGATATCAAAAGAAGGTCTGTGGCTGGGATAAATATCTCCTAAACTAAAGTAGCTTATATCTCTAGTGCCGGGGAACCCCCCTGTTTGGTCTTATAGAGACGGATGGTGGATGCTACTGATATCGCACTGTGGTGTATTCTCCGGAACATTGAACTGTTACCTGTTTCTCCTGTGTTGCCCGATACTGTATCAGGGAGCCGGATCTACTTTGTCCCCCGGTAAGCCGCGGAAGGAGAACGGCGGCTGAGCGGCTGGAGTCCCTGGAAAAAGGCTGTGCCCATTGGATCACTCGGCTTCCGCTATGTTGTGGTGAGAGGGGTTAGGGCCTCGTATCGTACGAGGTGCCTGTGTCGGAGCCCCTGTTGCACAGAGTGCCATTCTATATCCTGACTGGGCCGCTGCTCTCGAGCTGGAAAAGCGCTCCTCCTCCCACCGGTGCTGCGCGAGGGGGGGCTGCTGGTATCAGAGGCTCTCTAACTGGTGGCTGAATCCCGGACACACAGGACGGGTAATGTAGATAATCTGCAATGTCCACAGATGCTTAATTCTACCCGGAATGACCAGGCTTACTTTGGGATGGTTCTCGTCTGATCTCTGTTATCCATCCCCGAAATCTACAGAGACTCTTAGGTTCTCTGGGCTCCTATGTTTATCCCTACAGGACTGGTTCCAAATAAGCTGGACTAATTGGGCCATTAAAACTGGTTGACAGGGGTAAAAGTGTTTAAATTTAAAAAGACATGAAAGGCTATTTCTACTATAGTTAACTCTTTATAAAGGGAAGAAAGATATTACACCTATTGTATATTTATTAGCTAAACTTTTCTGGTTGCATACAGGTGTTATACTTTTTACAAGTTTTTGCGCATAATACATCTCTTTTTTCTCTTTTTTCCTTTATTGTATGGAATGATGATACCCTATCATACTGCTTCCGGTTAAAACAATGCCTGGCTGTGTTGGCCCAGAAGCCGTTAGTTAGTGGTGCTAGAACTAAAAATCCATGTTCTTGTTTTTTGTAAAGTACCTAAGTCTGTACCTCAACACTCTAGGAATTGAATGTATTGCTTCTACCACGGGCTTACTGTTGTCATATAGGGTCACTTAAAAGTGCTTGAAAATATGTGCAGGATGATTGATGGTAAAACCCAGTTGTATACATAAAAATAGAACTGACCTAGCAGGTTACAAAGGTTGTTCACGGTATAGAATTAATGCAATTGTGGAAAACTGTAAGTGCGCTAGGAGTTCATATAAGTTTTAGGCTGTGAGCATATGCAGGTACAGCACGGCCAACAGGAGTAAAAGTGTTTAAAGTTAAAAGCTGTGACAAGCTATTCTCATCATAGTTAACTTTTCATAAAGGGAAGAAAGTTATTACACCTATTGTATATATATTAGTTAAATTTTTCTGGTTGCACACAGGTGTTATACTCCCTACAAAATATTGAAGGCTAAAATTTTTTTTGGCTTATAACTGATCATTGTATAGAACTAATGTAATTGTGGAAAACTGTAAGTGCGCTAGGAGTTCATATAAATCTTAGGCTGTGAGTATATGCAGGTACAACACGGTTAACAGGAGTAAAAGTGTTTAAAGTTAAAAGCTATGAAAAGCTATTTCTACTATAGTTAACTTTTCATAAAGGGAAGGAAGATATTACACCTATTGTATATATATTAGCTAAATTTTTCTGGTTGTATACAGGTGTTATACTCTCTACAAGATATTGAAGGCTAAAAAGATGTTAGAAAATGTGCGCAGGAGGTAGATGGTAAAAACTGGTTGTAGACATATAAATAGAACTGACCTAGCAGGTTACAAAGGTTGATTATTGTATAGAACTAATACAACTGTTGAAAACTGTAATTGCGCTAGGAGTTCACATAAATCTTAGGCTGTGAGTATATACAGCTATACCCAGGGATGTCTATTGATCATTCCCTTTAGTCACAGACACGAATGATCTTACTTCACGGCTAATTTACGCACAAAAGAAGGTAGAAAATAAAAGGAGAAAAAGTAAAATAAATTTAGATAAGACACCACTCTTTCCTCACTCCCTTCCCTCCTATTTTTCGTTCTCTGGGGTCTTTTTCCCCCCTCTATCACTTTAGATTATTTTTGTGCTGTTTGTTTTCCTTCACTTCCCCTCCCCCACTAATTAATGGACAAGTTCCTACACTCCCAATCCAAAACTTCACCTTTAATCATGTCTGCTAGACAAAGGGATAAAAGAACTAAGCCTAGCATTGAGACGGCTGGCGAGATACAGCTGGCCCCACGTGACTCCCTTAGTGCTCATGAGTCCATTGACCTACAGACCCTAGTTTCAGATATATCTATGGCCCTTGCACCTAAGTTTGAGTCACTTAAAACTGAGATAAAGTACGAAATTGCCCAGCTAAGCTCAGAGATTAAACAATTCTCAGAGAGATTTTCTGAGGTAGAACAAAGAGTATCGGATCTTGAAGATCTTACCATAGCCCAAAACACTAAGTTAGAAGTTACTTCCTTAGCCCTGGTTAAATTACAAAACAAAGTAGAAGATCTGGAAAACCGGGCTAGACGAAATAACTTAAGAATTATAGGGGTTCCCGAGGGGAAGCAATTTGAAGATTTAACTAAATTGATCACTAAAACACTTCCAACACTGCTGAATATCCCTGAGACATATCAGGATATTGTCATAGAACGAGTACATAGGTTAGGACCAGTATCCTCTTCAAGAAACAATGTGAGGCCAAGACCAATCCTAGCCAAATTTTTGAATTATCAAGACAAATTGATGTTTTTGCAAGCTTTTCGAAAGAGTCAGCCCATACTCCTGGAAGGGACAAAAATATTGTTGTTCCAGGATTATGCCGCAGATACTGCTTTTAAAAGAAAAGAGCTGGCACCGGTTTGCACCAAACTGATACAGCAAGGATTGCGTGCAACAATTGTTCATCCTGCTAAGCTTCGACTGGTCTATGATAACACCTCATATTTTTTTGAGTCTGCCAAAGCGGCAGAGGCCTTTTTGTCCAAAAATAACATAGCTCAATAGATTGTTTTTTTTTTGGAGCATGAATGGATCCATTGGGGTATTACCAGGTTGGGTTCCTTTCAGATTAGGGTACCAGACGGTCCAAACGTCTGGGTTTTGTCTTGTCTGTTTTTTGTTTTTTGGGTGTTTTTTTTTTTTTTTTTTTTTTTTTTTTTTTTTCTCCTTCTTCTCTCTTCCTCCCCCGCTACCGCCTCCCGTCTTGGGTTGTAGAGTTTATATAAAATGAATGGGATTAAATTTGTTTCCTGGAATATAGGAGGCCTTACTTCCCCTATTAAGAGAAAAACGATTATTTCTTATCTTAAGAAAATAGGCGCTTCTATTGCTTTTTTACAGGAAACACACTTGAAAACACAAGAAATCCTCAAACTCAAATCTGCATGGGTAAAAGAGGTCTTTTTTTCACCTAGTTGTAGTCGCAAAGGTGGAGTTGCTATTCTCTTGGGGAAAAAATTTAATTACGAGATAATTCAGAGTCAGTCAGATAAAGAGGGGAGATATATTATTTTGAAAATTAAGATTGCTGGTTGTTTGTATACGTTATGTAATGTATATGCCCCAAACGTTTTTGATTTGTCTTTCTGGGATGCGTTGCAGGCCAAGCTTATGACATCTGCAGAAGGCTTCCTCATTTTAGCTGGCGATTTTAACATGGCTCCGCAGTATCCATTAGATAGAATGAGGCAGCAGGAATTCTCTAAAAAAACCAAAAGGGATAATCTTGAGTCAAAGTTGTTTTCTAGGATCTTTTCTAACTTGAGAGTAAGGGACATTTGGAGACTCCAAAACCCAGATACGCGGGACTTTACGTGTCTGTCAAAGGCACATAAGTCATTGTCCCGGATTGACTTATTTTTGATTGATGAAAGACTATGTAAATCCAAAGTATCAGCTCAAATATTGCCTATAACGGTATCTGATCATGCCCCAATTTGTTTTGAATCTCAAATCGGCACATTTTTGCAGGCCAATAATCGCTTCTTCTATCCTAAGTTTTTGTCTTCTGATGTTAAGTTTAGAAATTTTTTGGAAACCAAATTTGCGGATTTCGCTATGTTTAATGTAGAGGCCAGGAGTCGGCCGTCTTTGTTTTGGGAAACGGCTAAAGCAGTGATGAGAGGGGAGATTCTTGCCTACACTATTAGGCGTTCAAAGAGTCTTAAAAAGCGTGAGAATGAACTGCTTCAGGCAGTCACAAATTCTTATAATTTATACTTACTGGAAAAGACACCCCAGAAGTGGGCCAAATACACTACTGCATTAGAGGCGAGAGACTCATTGTTGATATATAAAGCCACCCAAAAGGATATACGTTTTTCTGCAAAATTCTATAAGTACGGGAATAAGACGGGTAAACTTCTAGCTAGATTAGTTAAGCAAGATTTAGGATCCCAGTTAATTGACGGTCTCTATAGAAAGGGGCAAATAGCCAGCTCTCCACAGGACCTTATGCAAATTGTTTTTGATTATTATCAATCTATTTATTCGGCTAAACCAACTGATACCTTGGAACGTCAGAGGTTTTGGTCAGGCATCACGTTTCCATCATTAATAGCATCGTTAACGGAAGATCTTGAATCTCCTATTACTGAAGCAGAAGTGGCTAAAGCTATTAGTAAGTTGGGATATAATAAAGCATCGGGACCGGATGCAATACCTAATGAATTCTATAGATCGATACCAGATATTATAACACCGTACTTAACTACATTATTTAATCATATATATATAGAGGGCAATGCTCCTACATCTAGCTTTACCGCATCATTTACGTCCCTGATTTTAAAGAAGGGAAAAGATCCAAAAGCAATAGAATCTTATAGGCCAATCGCCCTCATGAATACGGATTATAAATTGTTAACTACAATCCTTGCACAGCGGCTGCAGTCCCTTCTCCCTTCTATTATCAATTCAGATCAGGCCGGGTTCATGAAGAATAGGAATTCTGCCGCCAAGATAAGAGAACTTTTGTTAACCTTAGACTTTTTTTTCAATACTACGATCTCCGACCAAAGGGGAGGAGTAAATGAAGCGGATTTGGCAATATTAGCCATAGACGCCGAAAAGGCCTTTGATTCAATCCATCACGATCATCTTTTAATTTCTTTAGAGAAGTTTGGGTTTAAAGGCAATTTCACGAATTTTATAGATAAACTATATCATACGGCTTCTACCAGACTAATAGTTAACGGCCAGCTGTCCCCAGAGATAACTCTTCAGAGGGGAACGAGGCAGGGGTGTCCCCTGTCCCCGCTCCTTTTCAACATCGCTATTGAACCTCTTGCACTAATGATAAGACAGAGGCTTGAGGGGATTGTAGTCGCTGGACGTAAAGTAAGAATAGCATTATATGCGGATGATATTCTTCTGTATTTAGCTAATATCCGTAGGAATTTACCAATTTTGATGGCCATTATACAACAGTTTGGATCCTTTTCAGGGTATAGGGTAAACATAAGTAAATCCGAATTTCTTTGGGTTAGGCAGACAAATGACTCTCCTATAAACATACCTTTTTCTATAGTAAAGGACTCGTTTAAATACCTGGGTATAAATATATCTAGTAACCCCGATACCTGGTATGCGCTGAATATCCCTCCTGTTTTAAACAAGGTTAGAGCAGCTCTCAAGAACTGGCAGAACTTGCCTCTGTCATTATCTGGGCGCATAGCAGTATATAAAATGATTCTACTACCTAAAATATTGTATGTTTTACAGAACACTCCTGTATTACTGAAGAAAAAGGATATTACCTTATTTAATTCATCTCTTCGAGCCTTCTTATGGCAGGACAGGAAGCCCAGAATGTCACTGGCAAAACTTTCTTTCCCAATTGGAGCTGGGGGTCTGGCTCTACCTGATTTAAAGGCATATAATTATGCTTTTCTAATTCGCATTGTAGCGGACTGGTTATTTCAGCGCAACTATGTTACAAATATTGATCTCGAGACTAGCATCATGTATCCTTTTGTACCGGCGGCACTTATACATATGGACACGCCCAATATTCCGTCCCATATTAGAAGATATAAAACAATACACAACATAATTCTTGCTTGGAAAAAGGTATGTAATCTGCTGGTAATAGAATATCATGTATCCCGATACTTGCCATTTGTAGGGAATCCACAATTTCAGGATGGTTCACCCTCTTTAATTTTTTTAAAATGGAATACTCGAGGGCTTAATGACGTTTCCCAGCTGCTTGATATAGAAGAAGGCTGCATACAATCATTTGATGCATTAAGATTGAAATTCAATCTTCCACATAGTAATTTTTATGCTTACCTTCAAGCCAGACACTACGCCATGAAGTTAGTAAATGAGTTCGGCTGGAACTGGTCTTTAGTGCAGCTGGACAGGTGGCTTATCTTGGTAAAGAACGGAATTACGTCAATCTCCCCATGCTATAGGTTACTGGTATCGGACAGAGGTACAATCAATCTTGATAAGATTGCGGGTAACTGGGCTAAACTCCTGGATAGAGAAGTTGATTCTAAAAGACCTTCTATCTCAATCCAAGAGGTTGCTCGGACAACTCTCTCGTCTACATGGAGAGAATCACATGTCAAGTTGCTACATAGGACATATTTTACACCAGAAAAGGGAACAAGATGTGGGAAATCTAATTTCACTATCTGTCCTAAATGTTCACTTCCTTCTGCAGATCTTTTGCACATGTTATGGACGTGTCCAAAAATTAGGAATATCTGGTCTAAAGTTCAGTTTTGGCTCTGTAGAATACTGGGTCTCCCCTCGATAAGTCTGACAGATCTGAATGTAGTTTTTCTTTTTTCTAATCCAGAAGATAAGCAGCTTAATACTAAACTGATTAATATAACTATACTGGCTGTTCGATATCTGATTTTTAAAAAATGGAAAATGAACTCTGGTCCCAGTATATCTGAAATTAAAAATTGCTTAAAAAAGCAATGTGTTCTCGAACAACATAATGTTAATATTGATAACGACAATGATATCTCCAGGTTTTTTTTAAAATGGTCAGCATTTATTAAAACATTTCCCCCTGCGGAAAGGGAATGTTTGATATATCTTTTACGTAATACTGAACTAGTCCTCCTAGGGAGGTGGTGACGGGGGTTTGAAGAGTTGCGGGTAGGGTCCCCCTTTTTTTTTTTTTTTTTTTTTTTTTTTTTTTCTTTTTTTTTTCTTTTTCTTTTTCTTTTCCTTTTTCTTTTTCTTTTTCTTTTTTTTTTTTGTTTTTTTGTTTGTTCTACAATGTGCTGTTAGTTATGTCTGGGTAAAATTAATATAAAATCATCCAACAAAGAATTAAGTATTATTGTAATGAAGGAAAACTATTCTGGGGCAAGCCTTAGTTAATCAATGTTATACAGTCATTTTTTCTTTTTCTTTTTAATGATCATGTCTATTTTATGCCTGTTATTATGACGTCCAATTATTGCTCCATTATCTAAAATGTATTTACTTGAAAACCAAGTGGATTGTTCTTGTTTGATTTTTGTTTTTTTTTCTCTCTTTTCCTTGCCATTGACTGTCAGTGTATTTTGTTGGATATAAATAAAGACTTATAAAAAAAAAAAATGTGTGTTCTATTTGAATAATGAAAGTTTAATTTCGACTTTTGTCCCTTTAAATTAAAAAAGTCTTAAAATTTGCATGCCCTATCTGAATCATACAAGTTTAATTTTGTCTTTTGCGTTCCTTTAAGAATTTGCAGTCACTGTTTTCTTTCAGCTGCATTTATTAGGTTCGGCAGTCCTGGTACATCACTGATCTCTGCTACAAGATTGTCTACTTGTGATGATTGAGTGCGGACCTGTTCCCAGCTAAATAAATGGATCTCATTTTCAGATGCCTTAAATCCTCCTAACGTGTACGTGCCTGTCCTGCATTTATTAAAGGACCAGTATTTCACTTCTCAGACATGTCTCTTCCCTTTGCAAATACCTAGAAACACTTAAAAGAAAATGAAAATAGGGCTATGTGTGCAAAATAAAAATAAAGTGGTTCCAGCAGAAAACAACGGCAATAAATGTATAACCAACTTCAAGTAAATAGATGTATTTGTTTTATATATAGTATGTGGCTGAAGAAGAAGGGGACAGAATACCTGGTTAAAGGGACACTCAAGTCAAAATAAACTTTTATGATTCAGATAGAGCATGCAGTTTTTAAGACAGTTTCCAAATTACTTCCACTATCAAATTATGCACAGTTTTATATGCACACTTTCTGCGTAACAAGATCCTACTGAGCATGTGCACAAACTCACAGGGTTTACGTATACTAGTCTGTGATTGGCTGATGTCTGTCACATGATACAAGGGGCTGGAAAAAATAAATTTGTCAGAAAAAAAAAATATCTACTACTTATATTAAATTCAGAGTAGGTGTTAGTTAATTCATTGTCTTTTTATTATGCCCTTTTTAATTATACAATTCTACTGCATTGCTTGGTCCTTTAAGTGGACAATAAAGTCAAAATTAAACTTTTATTTTTTGGAAAGAGAATGCAATTTAAAAAAAATAATAATTCCAATTTACTTTTGTTATGTAATACGTTTAAAAAGATACCTAGGTAGCAGGAGCAGCAATGTACTACTGGGGGCTAGCTGGGGATAGGTGGCTACACATTGCACATATATAACTCTTGTCATTGGCTCACCTGTTCAGCTATCTCCCAGTAGTGCATTGCTGCTCCTTCAACAATGAATATCAAGAAAATGAAGAAAGAAAGAAATGAAGAAAGTTTTTTTATAATTTTATGCTCTATCTGAATAATTGTGTTGGGTGTCATGCCCCTTTAAGGATAATCATGTAAAATGTGGGACATAAAAGCACAGGTTTTGATGGCACATAAGAACCATAGGCCCATCAAGTCTGCCCATATTTCCTATAAAGTATAAGCTTAATTAGTTAGCAGGGCAGCATCATTCTTATTCCAGGCATTCTTGAATTCTTCCATTTCTGTGAAGAACTGATTCCACAAATGACTCCACCCTTTGGGGCCCATTTAACAAGCTTGTGGGCCCATGTTTCTGGAGAGTCTTCAGATCGCTGCTTCATAACCCTGTCCGCCAGCTCTGAGCAGGCGGACAGGAATTGCCGGAAATCAACCTGATCGAGTACAATCGGGTTGATTGACACCTCCCTGCCGCGAGTCTGCAGGGGGCGGCGTTGCACCAGCAGCTCTTGTGAGCTGCTGGTGCAATGTTAAATGCGGAGAGCGTATTGCTCTCCGCATTTAGCGAGGTCTTGCGGACCTGATCCACACTGTCGGATCAGGTCCGCAAGACCTTTGATAAATAGGGGTCTTTAACTCATCATGAGGGATCAGAATCCCTTGTTCTGGTGTTGCTGTTTTTGTGAAAAAATCTTTTCATCTTCAGCATTAAAGGGATATGAAAACCCCAAAATTTTCTTTCATGATTCAGATAGAGCATGACATTTTAAACAACTTGGTATTTTTTGTTGACAAGCAGGGACGTAGGCTTAGGAGCTGGCCCATTTCTGGAGCACTATATGGCAGCAGTTTTGCAGGAATGTTATCCATTTGCAAGAGCACTAGATGCCTACCTAGGTATCTCTACAACACAGAATATCATGGGAACAAAGCAAATTTGATAATCGATGTAAACTTTTTTTTAAATGATATACTCTGTCTGAATCAAAAAGAAAATTTGGGGGTTTCAGATCCCCTTAATATACGTGAAGGTTTCTATCATATCACTCCCTTCTCCGCTCTATACATATTTAGGTCATAATTCTTTCTCATTTTTTTATTTTTTAGACTAAGTAGCATTTTAGTACCTTAAAGGGACACAAAGCACAATTTTTTTTCCATGATTTAGATAGAACATAACATTTTAAACAACTTTCTAATTTACTTCTATTATCAAATGTTCTTAGTTTTCTTGTTATCCTTTGTGGAAAAGCAGAAATGTAAGCTCAAGAGTGTGCACGTGTCTGCAGCACTATATAGCAGCAGTTTCTTTCATGTAATTAGCAAGAGTCCATGAGCTAGTGACGTATGGGATATACATTCCTACCAGGAGGGGCAAAGTTTCCCAAACCTTAAAATGCCTATAAATACACCCCTCACCACACCCTCAATTCAGTTTTACAAACTTTGCCTCCGATGGAGGTGGTGAAGTAAGTTTGTGCTAGATTCTACGTTGATATGCGCTCCGCAGCAAGTTGGAGCCCGGTTTTCCTCTCAGCGTGCAGTGAATGTCAGAGGGATGTGAGGAGAGTATTGCCTATTTGAATGCAGTGATCTCCTTCTAAGGGGTCTATTTCATAGGTTCTCTGTTATCGGTCGTAGAGATTCATCTCTTACCTCCCTTTTCAGATCGACGATATACTCTTATTTATATACCATTACCTCTGCTGATTTTCGTTTCAGTACTGGTTTGGCTATCTGCTATATGTAGATGAGTGTCCTGGGGTAAGTAAGTCTTATTTTCTGTGACACTCCTAGCTATGGTTGGGCACTTTGTTTATAAAGTTCTAAATATATGTATTCAAACATTTATTTGCCTTGACTCAGAATGTTCAACTTTCCTTATTTTCAGACAGTCAGTTTCATATTTGGGATAATGCATTTTAATTTAACATTTTTTACCTTAAAATTTGACTTTTTCCCTGTGGGCTGTTAGGCTCGCGGGGGCTGAAAATGCTTCATTTTATTGCGTCATTCTTGGCGCAGACTTTTTTGGCGCAAAAATTCTATTTCCGTTTCCGGCGTCATACGTGTCGCCGGAAGTTGCGTCATTCTTTGACGTTATTTTGCGCCAAAAATGTCGGCGTTCCGGATGTGGCGTCATTTTTGGCGCCAAAAAGCATTTAGGCGCCAAATAATGTGGGCGTCTTATTTGGCGCGAAAAAATATGGGCGTCACTTTTGTCTCCACATTATTTAAGTCTCATTTTTTATTGCTTCTGGTTGCTAGAAGCTTGTTCTTTGGCATTTTTTCCCATTCCTGAAACTGTCATTTAAGGAATTTGATCAATTTTGCTTTATATGTTGTTTTTTTCTTTTACATATTGCAAGATGTTCCACGTTGCAACTGAGTCAGAAGATACTTCAGGAAAATCACTGCACAGTGCTGGAGCTACCAAGCTAAGTGTATCTGCTATAAACTTTTGGTATCTGTTTCTCCAGCTGTTATTTGTATTGCATGTCATGTCAAACTTATTAATGCAGATAAAATTTCCTTTAGTACTGTTACATTACCTGTTGCTGTTCCGTCAACATCTAATTTTCAGAGTGTTCCTGATAACATAAGAGATTTTATTTTTTAAATCCATTAAGAAGGCTATGTCTGTTATTTCTCCTTCTAGTATACATAAAAGTCTTTTAAAACTTCTCTTTTTTCAGATGAATTTTTAAATGAACATCATCATTCTGATACTGATAATGGTTCTTCTGGTTCAGAGGTTTCTGTCTCAGAGGTTGATGCTGATAAATCTTTGTATTTGTTCAAGATGGAATTTATTCGTTCTTTACTTAAAGAAGTGTTATTTGCATTAGAAATAGAGGATTCTGGTCCTCTTGATACTAAATGTAAACGTTTAAATAAGGTTTTTAAATCTCCTGTAGTTATTCCAGAAGTGTTTTATCTCCCTGATGCTATTTCTGAAGTAATTTCCAGGGAATGGAATAATTTGGGTAATTTATTTACTCCTTCTAGACGTTTAAGCAAATTATATCCTGTGCCATCTGACAGATTAGAGTTTTTTGGGACAAAAATCCCTAAGGTTATGGGGCTGTCTCTACTCCTGCTAATGTACTACTATTCCTACGGCAGATAGTACTTCATTTAAGGATCCTTTAGATAGGAAAATTGAATCCTTTCTAAGAAAAGCTTACTTATGTGCGGAATCCAGCTCCTGTCTAATCTCTGCGGTTCATATCCCAGGTATGGACAATTGGAAAGCGGATTATCTCAGTCGCCAAACGTTGCATCCGGGCGAATGGTCTCTTCACCCAGAGGTATTTCTTCAGATTGTTCAAATGTGGGAACTTCCAGAAATAGATCTGATGGCTTCTCATCTAAACAAGAAACTTCCCAGGTATCTGTCCAGATCCCGGGATCCTCAGGCGGAGGCAGTGGATGCATTATCACTTCCTTGGAAGTATCATCCTGCCTATATCTTTCCGCCTCTAGTTCTTCTTCCAAGAGTAATCTCCAAGATTCTGAAGGAATGCTCGTTTGTTCTGCTGGTAGCTCCGGCATGGCCTCACAGGTTTTGGTATGCGGATCTTGTCCGGATGGCCTCTTGCCAACCGTGGACTCTTCCGTTAAGACCAGACCTTTTGTCTCAAGGTCCTTTTTTCCATCAGGATCTCAAATCCTTAAATTTAAAGGTATGGAGATTGAACGCTTGATTCTTGGTCAAAGAGGTTTCTCTGACTCTGTGATTAATACTATGTTACAGGCTCGTAAATCTGTATCCAGAGAGATATATTATAGAGTCTGGAAGACTTATATTTCTTGGTGTCTTTCTCATCATTTTTCTTGGCATTCTTTTAGAATACCGAGAATATTACAGTTTCTTCAGGATGGTTTAGATAAGGGTTTGTCCGCAAGTTCCTTGAAAGGTCAAATCTCTGCTCTTTCTGTTCTTTTTCACAGAAAGATTGCTATTCTTCCTGATATTCATTGTTTTGTACAAGCTTTGGTTCGTATAAAGCCTGTCATTAAGTCAATTTCTCCTCCTTGGAGTTTGAATTTGGTTCTGGGGGCTCTTCAAGCTCCTACATTTGAACCTATGCATTCATTGGATATTAAATTACTTTCTTGGAAAGTTTTGTTCCTTTTGGCCATCTCTTCTGCCAGAAGAGTTTCTGAATTATCTGCTCTTTCTTGTGAGTCTCCTTTTCTGATTTTTCATCAGGATAAGGCGGTGTTGCGAACTTCTTTGGAATTTTTACCTAAGTTGTGAATTCCAACAACATTAGTAGAGACATTGTGGTTCCTTCATTATGTCTTAATCCTAAGAATTCTAAGGAGAAATCGTTGCATTCTTTGGATGTTATTAGAGCTTTGAAATATTATGTTGAAGCTACTAAGTCTTTCCGAAAGACTTCTAGTTTATTTGTTATCTTTTCCGGTTTTAGAAAGGCCAGAAAACTTCTGCCATTTCTTTGGCATCTTGGTTGAAATCTTTAATTCATCTTGCCTATGTTGAGTCGGGTAAGACTCCGCCTCATAGGATTACAGCTCATTCTACTAGGCCAGTTTCTACTTCCTGGGCGTTTAGGAATGAAGCTTCGGTTGATCAGATTTGCAAAGCGGCAACTTGGTCCTCTTTGCATACTTTTACCAAATTCTACCATTTTGTTGTATTTTCTTCTTCTGAAGCAGTTTTTGGTAGAAAAGTACTTCAGGCAGCGGTTTCAGTTTGAATCTTCTGCTTATGTTTTTCATTAAACTTTATTTTGGGTGTGGATTATTTTCAGCAGGAATTGGCTGTCTTTATTTTATCCCTCCCTCTCTAGTGACTCTTGTGTGGAAAGATCCACATCTTGGGTAGTCATTATCCCATACGTCACTAGCTCATGGACTCTTGCTAATTACATGAAAGAAAACATAATTTATGTAAGAACTTACCTGATAAATTCATTTCTTTCATATTAGCAAGAGTCCATGAGGCCCGCCCTTTTTTTGTGGTGGTTATGATTTTTTTGTATAAAGCACAATTATTCCAATTCCTTATTTTATATGCTTTCGCACTTTTTTCTTATCACCCCACTTCTTGGCTATTCGTTAAACTGAATTGTGGGTGTGGTGAGGGGTGTATTTATAGGCATTTTAAGGTTTGGGAAACTTTGCCCCTCCTGGTAGGAATGTATATCCCATACGTCACTAGCTCATGGACTCTTGCTAATATGAAAGAAATGAATTTATCAGGTAAGTTCTTACATAAATTATGTTTTTGCAACAATGTTATACATTAGCAGGGACACTAGATGGCAGCACTATTTCCTGTTGTGTAGTGCCTCAGGCATGTGCACGCTACCTACCTAGGTATCTCTTCAACAAAGAATAACATGAGAATTAAACTAATTTGATAGTAGAAGTAAATTGGAGACTTTTTAAAAATTGTATCCTCTATCTGAATCATGAAAGAATTTTTTTGGGTTTAATGTCCCTTTAAACACACTTTAGTATCTTTATGTCCCCAATACTTAGTTGCATACCTCCCAACATTTCAAAATTCAAAAGAGGGACACCCCCCCACGGCAAAAATTTGAAATGTGGTGGGCAGGGGCAGGGGCGGGGCTTAAAAAAATCATAAGACCAAAGTAATATAAATAAAATTCTAAATAAAGTCATATATTTTAATAGTCTTAGGCAGCAAATCGAACACAAGCTCAAACCACTGGTATGGCTATGTGAGCTCTGTATTTAATTAAGCTTTGCAGAGACAGTGCTAAATATTTTTTGTCTTAATTGGACATTTAATAATACATTCTTTAAAACTGCTCTCTGCTTTCCTCATTAATATTCTAGATTCTGCCCTTTAAAGTTAGCAAAAATGCACAGTAGCACACTACATAGCATACACTTACATATGCACACACACACACTACATAGCATACACTTACACATGCAGATACACACACACTACATAGCATGCACTTACATATGCACACACACACACACACACTACATAGCATACACTTACACATGCAGATACACACACACTACATTGCATACACTTACACATGCAGACACACACTACATATCATACACTTATACAGGCAGATACACACACACTACATAGCATACACTTATACATACAGATACACACACACTACATAGCATACACTTATACATGCAGATATGCACACACACACTACATAGCATACACTTACACATACAGATACACACACACACCACAAAGCATACACTTATACATGCAGATACACACACACTACATAGCATACACTTATACATGCAGATACATACACACTACATAGCATACACTTATACATGCAGATATGCACACACACACTACATAGCATACACTTACACATACAGATACACACACACACCACAAAGCATACACTTATACGTGCAGATACACACACACACTATATAGTATACACTTACACATGCAGATACACACACACTACATAGTATACACTTATACATGCAGATACACACACTTCATAGCTTACATTTATACATGCAGACACACACACTACATAGCATACACTTATACATGCAGATACACACACACACACACACTTATACATACAGATACACACACACACTACACAGCTTACACTTATACATTCAGATACACACACTTATAGATACAGATAGACACACACACACTACATCATATATGGGTATCTGTAACCCATTGTATGGGGTCCTGGGGTTGGCAAGCACATTAGCTGGCAGTCTGAGGCTGCCACTGTTCGTTACCCTGGTGTTAGCACTGCTCATCATATAAAACTGAAGGCATGCTAGTATTATCACCAGGGGTTACACGTCATCACTACCAGGGGTTAGAGGTCACCATTACCTGAGATCAGAGGGAATACAGCCTTCCTACTCCTGCTTAACCCACACACCATTACTTTTCCACAAGAAATCTAACAGGTATATAACCCTGGAAGAGAAAAGCCAGCTGCTTCTGAGTATGTGCCCAATAGAATTTTTTTAATGCATGGGGCAATGCGGGACAGATGGCTAGCAACCCAGGACAGACCCCTAAAAGCGGGACTGTCCCTCGAAAATCGGGACAGTTGGGGGTTATGTAGTTGTAAGGGGGTGTTTTCTGAGTGTTCCCAAGACAGGAGCTGGGTGATTTGCAGGCACGGCATGGGCTGTCCAGCAGACAAGGTTTTGATGGATATAGTTTGGGTTGCTGCAGGTTTCTTATAGATAATCAGGGTATTAAAGCAAAATGTACAGGCATTGAGGTTTACATTGCAAAAATATTGTTACTTAGGAAAGAGCTATAAACTCAATTAACAACTCTGTTTGCAGCCTTAAAGGGACATTATACACTCGATTTTTCTTTGCATAAATGTTTTGTAGATGATTCATTTATATAGCCCATACAGTTTTTTTTTTAAATGTATAGTTTTGATTATTATTAATTAGCATTGCTCAGATTTTCAGACTCCTAACCAAGCTCCAAAGTTTTAGGAGAATACTGATGTATACCTACTCCAGCTTGCTCCTGTTTGTGTAAAGGGTCTTTTCATATGCAAAGGAAGGGGGAGTGGGGAGTGCCGGATATTTCCCACTTGCAGTGGGTGTTCCAGCTACCTTTTTAACAGAGCTAAATTGGGAGCGTCTAAGTAAGTTTTTAAACAGTTTTATACTGGATATTTATAACAGTATCTGTGCATATTATTCTTTATTGTAGTGTCTATTACATGCAGTTATATAAAATTGGTGTATACTGTCCCTTTAATGCAATAAAGAATGCATTTGAAAGTTCCATTACTTGATAGATAGTTCCACATTGGAGTGGAGACTTCCCTAGGCAAAATTTAACTTTCATGGTTTAGATGATTTAGATAAAAAGCAAAACAAAAAAACTTCTATTATCAAATGTGCTTTGTTTTTTGTAGCAAATTTTGTAGCAGTGTTATTTATTAAAAGGACAGTTCTTCATGGGTCAGTTCTAGGGCCTGTTTTTGTTTAACCCCTTATGCCCTTAAGGACATTGCTGCAGTCCTGGGCTTCTCTCTGCCGCGAGTGGGGCACTGCAGAAATAGATTTGCAGAGTTACGGCCACTCAGTGGCCCTCTCTGCATCGGACAGCGGTGGTGCCAATCGTTGGTGGGTTCGAGCTATAGCAGGGAGGCGGGTGGGAGGCCCATCGCCGGTGTGACTTCCTGATCCTGTCTGTGATTGTGCATGGAGGCGGGGGCGGGGCTCGGGAGCAGAAAGGGATCTGGGAGGGGGGGGGGGGTAGGTTATTGAGGGGGAAATCTACACTACAGAAAATGTTTTTTTTTATTTATTATAAAACAGGGGCAAATTTTTTGTAAACTGGGTACTGGCAGTACCTAAGATGGCGGCCAATAGGTCGACGGGGGAGGCTTAGAGAGCTGTTTGTGGTGGGGTCAGGGAGGTTGGGGGGTAATGGGGTATACTACATCTCAGAAAATATATATATATAAAAAATGTTTAAACAAAAAACACCTTTATTTTTATACTTGCAGACTTTCTGCCAGTACTTAAGATGGCAGTGACAATTGTGAGGTGGGGGAGGCAAGAGAGCTGTTTGAGAGGGGTTAGGGAGGGATCAGGGGGTGGGATGTGTCAGGTGGGAGGCTGCTCGCTACACTAAAGCTAAAATTAACCCTACAAGCTACCTAATTAACCCCTTCGCTGCTGGGCATAATACAAGTGTGATGCGCAGCGGCAATAAGCGGCATTCTAATTACCAAAAAGCAATGCCAAAGCCATATATGTCTGCTATTTCTGAACAAAGAGGATCCCAGAGAAGAATTTACAACCATTTGTGCCATAATAGCACAAGCTGTTTGTAAATAATTTCAGTGAGAAAGCTAAAGTTTGTGAAAAAGTAAACGATTTTTTTATTTGATCGCATTTGGCGGTAAAATGGTGGCATGAAATTTACCAAAATGGGCCTAGATCAATATTTTGGGTTGTGTACTAAATATATATATATATATATATATATATATATATATATATATATATATATATATATATATTATATATATATATATATATATACATACATGTCAAAGGATATTCAGGGATTCCTGACAGATATTAGTGTTTCAATGTAACTATCGCTAATTAAAAAAAAAAATGGTTTGGAAATAGCAAAGTGCTACGCTACTTGTACTTATTGCCCTATAACTTGCAAAAAAAGCAAAGAACTTGTAAACATTGGGTATTTATAAAATCAGGACAAAATTTAGAAGCTATTTAGCATTGGTGTTTTTTGTAGATGTGCAAGATTTTGGGGGTCAACGTTAGAAAAAGTGTGTTTTTTCAATTTTTTCATCATATTTTATATTTTTTTTTAGTAAATTATAAGATATGATGAAAATAATGGTATCTTTAGAAAGTCCATTTAATGGTGAGAAAAACGGTATATAATATGTATGGGTACAGTAAATGAGTAAGAGGAAAATTACAGCTAAACACAAACACCGCAGAAATGTAAAAATAGCCCTTTGAAAAATGGTCTGGTCCTTAAGGGGTTAAAATATTTGTCAGCAATATCAGTAAAGGACTGCAGGGAAAGGAATGTCAGTTTGCAGTTAAAAACATGTAATATAATTTGTAATATAGTTGATGTTCCAGGGGGTGTATTGGCCAAATGACTTGGAAGTTCACCACTACACAGTTATACATTTAGGAAAGTAAAATCCAGACGTTAATTGCAAACTAAATTACACATTCTGATTGTTACAAAAGAAGAATAACGGGACATGAGAATTATTATTTCAGATGATTTTAAATTTAGTAAAAAATGTAGTTTTGAGACCAGTAAGACCAGCAGAATGTTTGGTTGTTTTTGTAGAGGTATTTGTCACAGGTTCTTATGCCACTTTTTACAGATCAATAGTTAGGCTTCATATTGAGTATTGTGTACAGTTCTGGAGTCCATATCTTCAGAAGGGTATAAATAAACTGGAATCTGTTCAAAGGAGGACTACTAAAATGGTACATGGTCAAAAAAAAAACTTAGGGGCCTATTTCTTTCATGTAATTGGCAAGAGTCCATGAGCTAGTGACGTATGGGATATACAATCCTACCAGGAGGGGCAAAGTTTCCCAAAACTCAAAATACCTATAAATACACCCCTCACCACACCCACAATTCAGTTTTACAAACTTTGCCTCCTATGGAGGTGGTGAAGCAAGTTTGTGCTAAGATTTCTACGTTGACATGCGCTTCTCAGCATTTTGAAGCCCAATTCCTCTCAGAGTACAGCGAATGTCAGAGGGATGTGAAGGGAGTATCACCTATTGAATGCAATGATTTCCCTAACGGGGGTCTATTTCATAGGTTCTCTGTTATCGGTCGTAGAGATTCATCTCCTACCTCCCTTTTCAGATCGACGATATACTCTCATATACCATTACCTCTACTGATAACTGTTTCAGTACTGGTTTGGCTATCTGCTATATGTGGATGGGTGTCTTTTTGGTAAGTATGTTTTTTATTACTTAAGACACCCCAGCTATGGTCTGGCACTTTATGCATTTATATAAAGTTCTAAATATATGTATTGTACTTATATTTCCCATGAGTCAGGTTCATGTATTTGCTTGTGCAAACTGTCAGTTTCATATTTGGGAAATAAAACATATTAAGAAATGTTTTTTTCTTACCTGGGGTTTTAGTCTTTTTTCAAATTGACTACTTTTTACTCTTTCAAATTGCGGGCAGCATTAGGCCCGCGGGTGCGCCAAATACTAGACTTTATTGCGTCATTCTTGGAGCGAGAATTTTTTTGGCGCGAAAAGTACGTCTGTTGACGCAAGTTCGTCACTTCCGGTGTCGTCGTTGACGCGGAAGTCTTATACACGGTTGCGTTGTTAGTGATGCAAGTGTGTCATTTCCGGATGTTGGCGCCAAAAAAATTTCTCTTACATTGTGCGTCATACTTGGTGCCAAATTTTTCATTAGTTTTATACCCCATTGCTGTTTGTCTCTTGCCTTTCTCTATGACAGAGGGCTATGCTGTTTGCATTTTTTCCCATTCCTGAAACTGTCATATAAGGAAATTAATAATTTTGCTTTATATGTTGTTTTTTCTTTTACATTTTGCAAGATGTCTCAATCTGATCCTGCCTCAGAAGTATCTGTTGGAACTTTGCTCCCTGACATCGGTTCTACCAAAGCTAAGTGCATTTGTTGTAAGATTGTGGAAATTATATCTCCGAACGTCATTTGTAATAGTTGTCATGATAAACTTTTACATGCAGAGAATGTATCCATCAGTAATAGTACATTGCCAGTTGCAGTTCCTTCAACTTCTAATGTACATGATATACCTATGAATTTTAAAGAATTTGTTACTGATTCTATTAAGAAGGCTTTGTCTGCATTTCCACCTTCTAATAAACGTAAAAGGTCTTTTAAAACTTCTCATAAAGTTGATGAAATTTCAAATGACCAGCAACATAATGATTTATCCTCCTCTGATGAGGATCTATCTGATTCAGAAGATCCTTCCTCAGATATTGACACTGACAAATCTACTTATTTGTTTAAAATAGAGTATACTGTATTCGTTCTTTGTTAAAAGAAGTGTTAATTACTTTGGATAATGAGGAAGCTAGTCCTCTTGACATTAAGACTAGTAAGCATTTAAATGCTGTTTTTAAACCTCCTGTGGTTACTCCAGAGGTTTTTCCTATTCCTGATGCTATTTCTGATATGATTTCTAAGGAATGGAATAAGCCAGGTACTCCTTTTGTTCCTTCTTCAAGGTTTAAAAATGGTATCCTTTACCAGCAATTTCTATAGAGTTTTGGGAATAGATCCCCAAAATTGATGGGGCTATTTCTACTCTTGCTAAACGTACCACTATTCCTATGGAAGACAGTACTTCTTTTAAAGATCCTTTAGATAGGAAACTTGAATCCTATCTAAGGAAAGCCTATTTATATTCAGGTCATCTTCTCAGGCATCAACTTTTTGGTTGGAGAATTTAGGGCAACAAGAATTAAATTCTGACACAATTGGATTCTAGCATTGTTCGTTTATTGCAACATGCTAATCATTTTATTTGTGATGCCATTTTTGATATTATCAAAATTGATGTTAGATCCATGTCTTTAGCTATTTTAGCTAGAAGAGCTTTGTGGCTTAAATCTTGGAATGCTGATATGACATCTAAGTCCAGATTATTATCTCCTTCTTTCCAAAGTAATAATTTATTTGGTTCTCAATTGGATTCTATTATTTCAACTGTTACTGGAGGAAAGGGTTTTTTTCTGCCTCAGGATAAAAAACCTAAGGGTAAATCTAAGGCTTCTAACCGTTTTTGTTCCTTTCGTCAAAATAAGGAACAAAAATCTAATCCTTCCCCCAAGGATCGGTTTCCAATTGGAAGCCTTCCTCTAATTGGAATAAATCCAAGCTTTTAAAAAAAACAAAGTCAGCCCCTAAGTCCGCATGAAGGTGTGGCCCTCATTCCAGCTCAGCTGGTAGGGGGCAGATTAAGGTTTTTCAAGGATTTTTAGATAAATTCTGTCCAAAATCAATGGATTCAGAGTATTGTCTCTCAAGGGTATCGAATAGGATTCAGAGTAAGACCTCCTGTGAGAAGATTTTTCTC
Source organism: Bombina bombina (assembly GCF_027579735.1). Classification (NCBI taxonomy): domain Eukaryota; kingdom Metazoa; phylum Chordata; class Amphibia; order Anura; family Bombinatoridae; genus Bombina; species Bombina bombina. The sequence continues at coordinate 122,753,228 of NC_069502.1, read as the reverse complement.
TCACGTATCCCAGCAAATCCAGTAAAAGCTCAGGCTTTCCTGAAGTGTGTTTCAGACCTGGAGTCTTCAGGGGTAATCATGCCGGTTCCTTTTCAGGAACAGGGTCTGGGGTTTTATTCAAATCTATTCATTGTCCCAAAGAAGGAAAATTCATTCATACCAGTTCTGGATCTGAAAATTTTGAATCGCTATGTAAGAGTACCAATTTTGAAGATGGTGACTATAAGGACTATTCTGCCTTTTGTTCAGCAAGGACATTATATATCTACAATAGACTTGCAGGATGCATACCTTCATATTCTGATTCATCCAGAACATTATCAGTTCCTGAGATTCTCTTTTATAGACAAGCATTACCAATTTGTTGCTCTTCCATTTGGCCTAGCAACAGCTCCAAGAATCTTTTCAAAGTTTCTAGGTGCCCTACTCTCGGTAATCAGAGAGCAGGGTATTGCGGTGTTTCCTTAATTGGACGATATCTTGGTACTAGCTCAGTCTTTACGTTCTGCAGAATCTCACACAAATCAACTGGTGTTGTTATTTCAAAAACATGGCTGGAGGATCAATTTACCAAAAAGTTTCTTGATTCCTCAGACAAGGGTCACCTTTTTAGGTTTCCAGATAGATTCAGTGTCCATGACTCTGTCTCTTACAGACAAGAAACGTTTGAAGGTGCTGACAGGCTGCAACCAATTTCAGTCTCAGTCATTTCCTTCAGTGGCTATGTGCATGGAAGTTTTAGGCCTCATGACTGCAGCATCGGATGTGATTCCTTTTGCTCGTTTTCACATGAGACCTCTCCAGCTTTGTATGCTGAATCAATGATGCAGGGATTATACAAATATATCACAGTTAATATCCTTAAATCCCAATGTCCATCACTCTCTGACATGGTGGTTAAATCACCAGCATTTAGTTCAAGGGGTTTCCTTTGTTCGGCCAACCTGGACTGTGATCACTACAGATGCAAGTCTTTCAGGCTGGGGAGCTGTTTGGGGATTTCTGACAGCACAAGGGGTTTGGAAACTCAAGAGGTGAGATTACCAATCAATATTTTAGAACTCCATGCAATTCTCAGAGCTCTTCAGTTTTGGCCTCTGTTGAAGAGAGAACCGTTCATTTGCTTTCAGACAGACAATATCACAACTGTGGCATATGTCAATCATCAGGGTGGGACTCACAGTCCCCAAGCAATGAAAGAAGTATCTCGGATACTTGCTTGGGCGGAATCCTGCTCCTGTCTAATCTCTGCAGTGCATATCCCAGGTGTAGACAATTGGGAGGTGGATTATCTCAGCTGTCAGACTTTACATCCAGGGGAGTGGTCTCTCAATCCAGATGTATTTTCTCAGATTGTTCAGATGTGGGGTCTTCCAGAGATAGATCTCATGGCCTCTCATCTAAACAAGAAACTTCCCAGATACCTGTCCAGGTCCAGGGATATTCAGGCGGAAGCAGTGGATGCGCTGACACTTCCTTGGTGTTATCATCCTGCTTACATTTTTCTGCCTCTAGTTCTTCTTCCAAGAGTGATATCCAAAATCATCATGGAACATGAATCATGGTGGCTCCAGCATGGCCACACAGGTTTTGGTATGCGGATCTTGTTCGGGTGTCCAGTTGCCAACCTTGGCCACTTCCGTTAAGGCCGGACCTTCTGTCTCAAGGTCCGTTTTTCCATCAGGATCTCAAATCATTAAATTTGAAGGTATGGAAATTGAACGCTTAGTTTTAAGTCATAGAGGTTTCTCTGACTAAGTGACTAATACTATGTTACAAGCTCGTAAATCTGTCTCTAGAAAGATTTATTATCGAGTTTGGAAGACCTACATTTCCTGGTGTTCTTCTCATAAATTTTCTTGGCATTCTTTTAGAATTCCTAGAATTCTACAGTTTCTTCAGGATGGTTTGGATAAGGGTTTGTCTGCAAATTCCTTGAAGGGACAAATCTCTGCCCTTTCTGTTTTATTTCACAGAAAGATTGCTAAACTTCCTGATATTCACTGTTTTGTACAGGCTTTAGTTCGTATTAAGCCCGTCATTAAATCAATTTCTCCTCCTTGGAGTCTTAATTTGGTTTTTGAAGGCGTTACAGGCTCCTCCGTTTGAGCCTATGCATTCTTTGGACATTAAACTACTTTGTTGGAAAGTGTTGTTCCTTTTGGCCATCTCTTCTGCTAGAAGAGTTTCTAAGCTATCTGCTCGTCTTGTGAATCTCCTTTTCTGATTTTTCATCAGGATAAGGCGGTTTTGTGGACTTCATTGAAATTTTTGCCTAAAGTTGTGAATTCTAACATTAGTAGAGAAATTGTTGTCCCTTCCTTGTGTCCTAATCCTAAGAATTCTTTGGAAAAATCCTTACATTCTTTGGATGTGGTAAGAGCTTTGAAATATTATGTTGAAGCTACTAAAAATTTCAGGAAGACTTCTAGTCTATTTGTTATATTTTCTGGTTCTAGGAAAGGTCAGAAGGCCTCTTCTATTTCCTTGGCTTCTTGGTTAAAGCTTTTGATTCATCAAGCTTATTTGGAGTCGGGTCAGGCCCCGCCTCAGGGAATTACAGCTCATTCTACTAGATCAGTCTCCACTTCGTAAGCTTTTAAGAATGAAGCTTCAGTTGATCAGATTTGCAAAACAGCAACTTGGTCCTCTTTGCATACATTTACTAAATTCTACCATTTTGATGTATTTGCTTCTTCAGAAGCAGTTTTTGGTAGAAAAGTTCTTCAGGCAGCTGTTTCAGTTTGATTCTTCTGCTGATGTTTTAAGTTTTTCTTTTCATTATGAGAATAACTTATATTTTGGGTTGTGGATTATTTTTTCAGCGAGAAATGGCTGTTGTTTATTTTTATCCCTCCCTCTCTAGTGACTCTTGAGTGGAGTTCCACATCTTGAGTATTGATATCCCATACGTCACTAGCTCATGGACTCTTGCCAATTACATGAAAGAAAACATAATTTATGTAAGAATTTACCTGATAAATTCATTTCTTTCATATTGGCAAGAGTCCATGAGGCCCACCCTTTTTATGGTGGTTATGATTTTTTTGTATAAAGCACAATGATTTCCAAATTCCTTTGTTGATGCTTTCTACTCCTTTCTTTATCACCCTACTTCTTGGCTATTCGTTAAACTGAATTGTGGGTGTGGTGAGGGGTGTATTTATAGGCATTTTGAGGTTTGGGAATCTTTGCCCCTCCTGGTAGGATTGTATATCCCATACGTCACTAGCTCATGGACTCTTGCCAATATGAAAGAAATGAATTTTTCAGGTAAGTTCTTACATAAATTATGTTTTACTATGGTGCGAGCGGACATGATCAGATATAGTGGATCATGTCCGCTGCATATCGATAAATGCCGAAAGCATACGCTGTCGCCTTTACACATTGCACCAGATGCAATTCCGCCCCCTACAGATCCGCGGCCAATCGGCCGCTAGCAGGGGGTGTCAATCAATCTGATCGTATTCGATCGGGTTGATTTCTGTCCGCCGCCTCAGAGCAGGCGGACAGGTTATGGAGCAGCGGTCTTTAGACACATACAGAGCTTGATAAATTGACCCCTTAGCCTCAATGACCTAAATATGTATAGCTTAGAGAAAAGAAGGTAAAGAAGTGATATGATAGAATTTTTCAATTTAAAAGCTGTAGGGGACAAATGGAAAATAATAATGTTGGATGAAAATTCACAGAAGGTGGACCTAGGATGTAAAAAAAAAGCGTTTACAGCAGGGCGGATTTGATTTAAATCAAATTGATATAAATCATGATTTAAATCACTATTTAAATCATTAGTCAGTAAGACCCGTTTAAATCATGTTTTTTTTTTTTTTAGAATAATAATTTTTTTAGATGATTTTTGCCAGGTATAACAGACCATTACTGATTTATTTATATATCATTAGATATGCATAGATAGATAATTGAAATTAATGAAATTATTTGTAGGTGAACTATCTCCAGTTTAGGGCCAGATTACGAGTGGTGCACAAACGTTTGCGCCCGAGCGATAAGTGGTATATCGCGAGGGTTTGCATTTTGTTGAAGGAGAGCATTGCTCTCCTTCAACAAAAGATTCCAAGAGAAGGAAGCAAATCTGATAATAGAAGTAAATCTGAAATCTGAAAATTGTATGCTCTATCTGAAACCCAAAAGTTATTGTATTTCTTGTAAATATTTCATATTCCAATGTTTTGCACCTACGTTCTATATATTTTTAAATAGATATTCCTATATTATATATCTGTATATATCTATACCTATATAAAATCAGATGTTTGTGTATGTGTGTGTATATATATATATATATATATATATATATATATATATATATATACTGTATATATATATATATATATATATATAAACGTAAGGAAAAAGAAGACATCCAATCGTGGTCCCAGTTTTAAAAGTACTTTATTAGGTCATCTTTAAAAACAACAGAAAGCCATGAAAGTGCAAAGTTAGACAAAGGCATCCCAGTCTAACACGTTTCAGCACCTTGAAGCCGTACTCATATATATAGATATATATTGTACCAAAATGCCATCAAATATATGTAGAAATCCTTGAAAAAGCCAAGCGACTATTTGGTGAAGCGATCGTTGGATTTGAGCGTGTGATGTCAGGTTGTGGGCGGAGATCAACCTTCTGAACTGCAAACCGTAATCATAGACATTGTTTCCATTATACAGTCTGTGTAATATACGGATGTTCTAGCTATGGTTGTTCTCTGTAAACCCCTGTGATTTTAACACGTTTTAATAAATTGTTTTATCATTCATCTGAGTTCACTTCTATCTGCTCCTGCTGGAGTCTCCCATTGTTTTTATATATAGAGCTTGATGTGAAGCTCTGCAGTATGTGAGTATACAACTTACATGTGAATGAACCCTGTAGTCTCACAGGACTTCACCATTGGCAGCATTGATCTGTTTTATTTGAGGTTAACCTTTGGAGTTCGACTGCAGCATTCATTTCCACTGAGAAGTAATCCCTGGGATCATTTATGCACATTTGGAGTTGGAATTTAGTCTCCAATTGACTTTTTTGGACATACCCTTTTTGCACTAACACATTGTTTTTTGTTATATGTGGAAATATGTATTTATGAATAAATAGAACATATTCTGCTATTTAAAGATCATTGTAATGTGAAAAATTCATATTTTCATGTTGGGTTACCGCACTTGAGAATATGCAATCAGGTTTACGTGCGAGTTGGGTGTCTTTTTCCATTTTTTTCCCCATTGACTTCAAAGGGGGAATACGATATCACATGCGTGATATTTTTACTTGGACCTTCATTTTTCTAATAACGTATAACTCCTTCAAATATGGTAAAATATGAGGTGAAATAACTTTCCCTAGTGATAAATAGAGGCCTCTCTTGGACCTCCCAAAGAATCATTATGACATAATGGAGGCCAGTCTTGGACCCAAATTATAGTATAGATGACAAAAGCGTAACATAAAGCAAACATAGTGGGATTTAAGTTGCTGAACTAGTCCTATAGCTCAAACTTCAGTTTAAACTCTTAGAAGATATCGAACAGAGACGGCTACTTTTGGACCTTTAAGATTTATATACAAATTGTGCAAAACTAGGGAAAATGCTTGTGATATAGTTAGCATTGCTACAACTATCTATAATACAAGGGGCATCGTCTATACTCTTAGTGCAACAATGATCAAGATGCCTGTTGTATGGTTAGGATTTCTACAAATATCCATAAAATTGAGTCATTAAATAATTGGGGAGAATATTAAAATGACATAATAAGATAAAGTTACAGATTAGCTAGACATAATCTATTACAATTTGCTCAAGCAGATAGAAACTGCTAATTTATTAATGAGTTTAAAGGGATATGAAACCAAATTTATTTCTTTCATGATTCAGATAGAACAATTTTAAGCAACGTTCTAATTTTTTCCTATTATCAGTTTTTCTTCATTCTCTTGGTATCTTTATTTGAAAAAGCAGTAATGTAGGCTTAGAAGCCGGATCATTTTTCATCCAGCATCTAGGTTGTGCTTGATGATTGGTGGCTACATTTAGCCACCAATGTTGGACCAAAAATGGGCCGGCTCCTAAACCAACATTTCTGCTTTTTCAAATAAAGATATTAAGAAAATGAAGAAAAAGTGATAATAGGGGTAAATTAGAAAGTTGCTTAAAATTGCATGCTCTATCTGAATCATGAAAGAAAAAAATGGGTTTAATATCCTTTTAAGCATACTTTGCATCATTTACATAGTAGCTGCACAGTATATATGGGATATAAAGTGTTCATTACTTCACCAGAATAATTAGTTCTCGTAATATTAATAGCTGAGCTCAGGAAACTGCGACTCAGATGGCATATGGAAGGAAAAAAATATAGCAGCTTGATGCATATTCAGACATAACCATTAGCTTAACAGCAACTCACTGATATAGATTCACTAAAGCTGGTGGGTGATTTCCATCAGAATAAAATAAGGGATATATTATAAGCTACGTAAAATACTAAATATATGTTAATGAGCATATGAGTCAGGGAGCACATTCACCAGGAAACTCAATGAGGAACTATTGTAATTTAGGACAACAAATAGCATAATACTATATAGAGGGGAAAGGCCAAGATACATAGTTTCATCAAATTACTTTATAAGTATAAAGAGGTTAGAACATATCATGGGAATCCCATTTCTCGACACCCACATTTGAAATAGTCAATATTGGAGTGGTAATTAAAATATGAGTGAAAAGCAACCCCTTAAATCAAATATAACATAGTGTGAGGCAAGAATATATCAACCAGGTGATGAGAAACTATAATCTAGCATAGGGCAGATCTCAATAAAGGTAACAAAAGAAAAAAACTGAACATTGTAAGATACATCAATTCAGTAGGTCTTCACAAAAGGTACCCTGTTCTTTAAAACTACCCCCACATTTATTTCATAATGCCAATCTATGAAGATGGTTACTAAAGTGAAGGAACTGGTGATTTAGATTCCCAGCAAAATGAGTCCCAATAATAAATAACTCCATCCGACAACTGTCCAGATATTGCTAATGACTTCTCAATCTTCTCCAGTTTTTAGAAAAGTCCTGTAATCACTACCCAGGATGGGCTAAAGTATCTGCCACCTGTAGCATCATGAGCTCCAGTACATAGGGGAGCGAGATCGCCATAGTTGCCCATGGACATGTCTCCTCCTGCTCCAAATTTGAAGCAAATTTGATAATATAAGTAAATTTGAAAGTGTTTAATTGTATCCTCTGTAGGTTTCATGTTCATATAGAATGATACTGTGTTTAGTCACACCTACTCTCATCCTCCTCAGGAAAGAGGCACAACAGCCAATCGTTTGTACAAGTGCAATTGGTAGAAACTTCCCTAGGAGCAACTTCCACTGGTGTCCTTGCAAAATAGATGGAGAAATGTAACATTTATCCCAATGTGCAACCAAGATGAAATTTATTAACATAGGACATTATAGTCCCCAATAGAGATAAGTGCAATTGGAAGATACAAAGTTTTAAACGGTAAAAGACGTAATGCTCAAAATTAAGCATCTTTCCTTTTTTTTTTTTATTCCCAAAGGCTGTGCACCCCCAGATACTTTGTGTGCCCTCCATAAGCGCATTTCTGCTTTATGCCCATATTAGTTTTAGATTGGTGCTTAAAGAATATGAGAGGGCATTTTTTTGGTACAAATAAGTAGGTTTTATGCTTAAAAATGCACTTTAAAAATACCCTTATGCTTAGTAGGGACTAGAATATCCCTTTAGTAAAGTAAAATTTGAAAATTGAAATAATTATTTTATGATATATTGTTAAAACGGTAACTGAATTCTCATACACATGTGTGCATGCTGGGCAGGAATCTTGCTTCACTTTTTATCAGGGTATTATTGAACGCCAGTGTTCTCTTTTACTCTATAATTACTTTTCCATCTTGTAGGCATAAACAATACAGGATTTATGTATTTAGTACAGGTTTGAGGTGCTCTGATTTATTATAAAAACGTCTACTTAAATCTCTATGTCTCACTGAGCATTTCAGCTAATCTGATCTTTTGAAAATTTTACCATCGTTGTGATCTTTTTACTATGGTTAATGCGTCCCTCGTGTATTTAGATACCAGCACCAGTGTCATGGTTCAACTTTATATTGTGATTGTGTGTGTTAGAAACCTAAAGAGCTTTGTTATAGATGAGTGGAATATAAGGAATCTGTATCCCTGATCTACCGTCCTCCATCAACCCACAAAAAAAGTATTTTTTAAATTTCCAGAGTTACTGCTGCAAATACATCACACATTAAAGGGACAGTCTACACCAAAATTTTTCTACTTTAAAAAGATAGATAATCCCTTTATTATCCATTCCCCAGTTTTGCATAACCAACACAGTTATAATAATTCACATTGTACCTCTGTGATTACCTTTTATCTAATCTTCTGCAAACTCCCCCCCTTATTTCAGTTCTTTAGCCAATCAGTGCTGACTCCTAGGTAACTCCACGGGCATGAGCAAGATGTTATCTATATGGCACACATGAACTAAACCCCTCTAGTTGTGAAAAACGGTCAAAATGCATTTGGATAAGAGGTGGCCTTCAAGGGCTAAGAAATTAGCATATGAGCCTACCTAGGTTTAGCTTTTAACTAAGAATATCAGGAGAACAAAGCAACACTGATGATAGAAGTAAATTGGAAAGTTGTTTAAAATTACATGCCCCATGAAAGTTTATTTTTTAATAAACTGTCCCTTTAGGTTAGAAGGCTATTAACCTCTCCAATACTATATTATCAATGGAACAAATTCACGAAAACATGAGAGATCTTTCTACATGATATGATCCAAAGAAAAACAGGTTCTGACATTATAAAATTTAGAGATTGTAATATTTGTAAACCTGTTTCAAATGTCTGTGTTTATTTACATAACTGAATCAATTTTACGCCTGTAATATATATACAAATTAATTTGTAAAGTGCAAACCTCTCTGCTATGTATTTTAAACCTATACATATACAGTTCTGAAAACCTGTTACAGTACATTGTTGCACCCTCTTGGGTGTGTATTTACCATTTGCTCCTTTTATCCCCCACTCATAGGCTAATTTGATGTTTGTGTGGGTGAGTCATACAACCAATAAGATTGCACACTACCCGCCCAACAGACTCTAAGCTGAGTGCTCTACTGCTCTTCCTGAAAGATGGGCATAGCAGTGTTGCTGCTAATATACTAACAAGTACAGTGACAATTAGCTGTATATCTAAAAAGGGATTTGGACACTATTTACACTTAGGTAGGGCACCCTGGCAAGTTGTTACAACATAGAGGTTACACTGTGTTCCAGTATTGTTTAGAAAAAAAAATATATTTTTAGATTTAAAACACAGAAGTGGAATGTACTCATGCACGTACACATCCAATGGCACTGGAAAAACCCACTGCTTTGTGTACCTACCTGGCACTCACAGAGAGCTGGGTATACATCTAGTGACTTGGGCAGTTAACCTCAGATAAGCCTCGGTGTAAGGACAAAAAGGTAAAAATTAAATACAAATATCAAACACAAGACAAAGGGGTACATTTATTAAAGGGATACTAAACCCAAATTTTTTCTTTCATGATTCAGATAGAGCATGCAATTTTAGGCAACTTTCTAATTTACTCCTATTATCAAATTTTCTTCTTTCTCTTGCTATCTTTATTTGAAAAAGCAGTAATGTAAGGTTTGAAGCCGGCCTATTTTTGGTTCAGCTCCTGGGTAGCACTTGCTGATTGGTTTGCTACATTTAGCCACCAATCAGCAAGCGCTGCCCAGGTTCTGAACCAAAAATGGTCTGGCTCTTAAGCTTACAGTCCAGTTTTTTAAATCAAGATAGCATGAGAACTAAGAAAAATTGATAATAGGAGTAAATTAGAAAGTTTTTTTATAATTGCATGTTCTATCTGAATTGTGAAATGAAAAAATTGGGTTTAGTATCCCTTTAAGCTGCATTTGCAGCTAAAGAGGGTATGTGGAGCAAGCTCAAATGAGTGAGCATGCATCTACAAATTTAAGAAGCAGAAAATGCTTGTTTTGCTTCTCTTCCACCTCAGAAGTGGCGAGATCAATCACCCCCACACTTGTTCATTCAGGTGATTGACATGCCCTGCTCTTTTGGCTTTTTGTTGCGCAAGAGCAGGGGCACAAGAAAGCTATGTTACATCTCGCCACATGATGCAGCACTGCAAGTGGTCGATCACAGGCAGACAGGTTCTCTACTTGCAAATCTGTCCACCTACAACCATGATACATTTTGCCAACAGAATAAAAAAAAAATCTTAAAATGAAGAGTTGGTTACAGCATTTGGCCAAATGGTTATAGACACAGGCGTCACATTATCAGGCTTTTTTCATACATATTTGCATACGTCCCTCTTACTCGTTACCGTGTTATCTGTTTTTTAATATTGTGATAATACCTTGGTTTATTTATGTTATTTTGTCAAGGGACAGTCTAGTATTAAATAAATTGCTCCATGTTGTTATACCATTTTATTTTTAAACAAAATCCTGCTTGTTTGCCCGCTACAAAGAGGAGCACGTTGTCACTATTCCCCTTGCAGTTCCAGATAAGTATGCAGATGTAAGAGTGCATGAACAGGAGGGCAGTGTCTGCATTTAAAATAACCCACCTATTTAGAGAGGCTTACCATATCTTATAGTTCCTCACCATCCTAATATATATGTAATGAACTGCCTTGATTTACTAAAGCAGCTAAAATTACAGACAAACTACCCCAAACCTAACACCTTCTCATCCTCAAGTTGTAGATTGTAAGCTCTTAGGAGCAGGGCCCTCCTCGTGTATTAATTTGTTTTGTTTAGGTTGTTTTATCTGTATTCCTCTACCACAAATCATTGTCATTATATACCCCTACTTAAAATACCCGAGTCTAGCGGACTTTGTCCAAAAAATGACTGTTCAATTAATTATAGAACTACTGAACCTAGAGCCAAACAAAGAAACCCAAGCTAGAGATTTTCACATAAAATGGGTAGACATTATTAAATTACAACCATCGTTGATACAAGCAGACATCTTGAAATCTTTGCATAAAGCAGGTTTCATACCCCCGTGAGAGACATAGTATTGGATAGAACTCCGTAGCTAGGCTTGATGTGATCAAACAAGGTTGATTGTGGGCTAGCTCTCTACCTCCAGAATGATATATAGTTGCAGTTCTCTGGGTCTTATATAAATAACTATATTTTTTTTTTAATTTTTTTTTTTTTTATTTATTTTTTTGTGTTGGTGTTTGTTTATCATGGTCTACTACAAAACAAGTTTTTGAAAATTCCCAATTGACGTATCATGAGTAACTGGTCATAGGTTGTATTAATAAGGCAAGACAATATTATATATGGATCATGCTAAGGGTAGCATTGTAAGGATATTTACTACATGTATAATGTGAGCCGGTTATAGTTTTCTATATCTATGCCTCTTCTTTCTTTTTTTTTTTTTTCTTTTTTTTTGATTGTACGATGTGTATCATGAATTGGTTGTCTGCTTAGACGTTTGTTTTATTTATGCTTATGTTTAGTTTCCTTTTTTGAAATGTTTGAGTAATATGAAAAAAAAACCCCAGCAGTTTGCATACCTATGAAGCTAAGGCAAATTGTTAGTGAGCAGGTACACAGGATGACTGTTTGATTGTTTTCCCAGATAAGATTTGGCCCTGCGTGGCGCAATTTCGAAAAGATTTTGTTTTGTTATATCTGTTTTTGCATTTCTGTAAACTGCTGGATATATAAATAAATATATTTAAAAAAAAATTATATACCCCTACTTATGTATCCGGCACTATGGAATATTGAGGCATTTTGCAACTAAACAATAATAATGATAATAATAATGAAATGCTCTAAAAAAAATACAGCATGTTCTGTCTTCACTAGAATATCCATTTATTACTGGACTCATGTTTAAAGGGACTTTAAAACCACATTTTCTTTCATGATGCAGATGGAGCATACATATGTAAACAACTTTCCAATTTACTATTATTAATTTTGCTTTATTTTCTTGGAATCATTTCTTGAAGAAGCAGCAATTCACTACTGGGAACTAGCTGATTGGTTAGCCAATCACTAAAAGGCATATATGTGCCAATATGTCACCAATAAGTAGCTAGCTTCTAGCTCCTGAGCCTATCTAGATATGCTTTTCAACAAAGGATACCAAGAGATCAAAGCGAATCAGGTAAAATAATTACTTTGCAAAGTTGTTTAAATTTGTGTGTGATCTGTTTGAATAATGAAAGAAAAATGTTGGGCTTCATGTCCCTTTAACACTCTATAATCCTTCTAATACTTCACATGCCGATAACTAATTTCAAAACACACCAAATATGTCAACTCTTCAGGTCTTTC
>NC_069502.1:122638292-122735792 GCF_027579735.1 Bombina bombina | reverse complement strand
ACTTCTATTATCAAATTTGCTTAATTCTCATGGTATTCTTTGAAGAGATACCTAGGTCATTCTCTGGACCACTACATGGCAGGGAATAGTGCTGCAATCTAGTGCTCTTTCAAATAGTGCATTCTTGCAAAACTGCTGCCATATACTGCTCCAGACACGTGCACGCTACTGAGCTTATCTCCAGGCTTTTCAACAAAAGATATTGAGGACGAAGAACATTTGATTAATAGAAGTAAATTACAAAGTTGATTAAAATTGCACGCTCTAATAGAATCACAAAATAAATATTTTGAGGCTTATCTATCAAGCTCCGAATGGAACTAGAAGGGCTGTGTTTCTGGCGAGTCTTCAGACTCGCCAGAAACAGCAGTTATGAAGCAGCGGTCTAAAGACTGCTGCTCCATAACCTGTCCGCCTGCTCTGATGAGGCGGACAGGAATCGCCGGAATTCAACCCGGTCAAGTACGATCGGGTTGATTGACACCTCCCTGCTGGCAGGCCGATTGGCCGCGAGTCAGCAGGGGGCAGCGTGCACCAGCAGCTCTTGTGAGCTGCTGGTGCAATGCTAAATACGGAGAGCGTATTGCTCTCCGCATTCAGCGAGGTCTTGCGGACCTGACCCACACTGTCGGATCAGGTCCGCAAGACCTTTAATAAATTGGCCTCTATGTGTTTCATGTCCCTTTAACATCTCTCAAGCACAATCAATAGCTCTTATATTGTTGTGGTCATATTTCAAGTACCCTGTTATTTTTTTATTACTCAAGCTGTAGTCTAGGGCGCGCCAACATCTACATGTCGGAAAGCGCAAGTGCGCAATATACCTAACATCTATGAGGTTGTATAGTAAAGTTCATATGAGATATAGCTGGAGAGCTAAGCCTAGGGTGCTCTAAGGCAATAGAAGTGGAGTTCCTGATATACTATTAATAATAATAGTTTATTTCAGGTTTATTTAAATAGCACTACACCCTGTTCCAAATTATTATGCCAATGATATCTTTCTCATTTACCTAAATAATTGATGTAAACAACAGTCAGCATAATTCTCATGTTATCAACTATTAAGAGTACAATTCAAATTTTATTGAACAAACCTCCTAATGATAACAGTATTTTTTTTTTCAAAATAAAAAACTTACAATGCACTGTTCCAAATTATTACGCACAGTAAGTTTCAAAACACTTTATAGGTTGTAAAGAACTGAAAATTGTCATTTGTTGTGTTTGCAGCATATTTACTGAAATCAAAAGCTATTTCAATCAAACTTTGAACATTTTAACTTTTTAAACATTTTAACTTTTTAAACATTTTAACATAGGACCCCTTATTTGATAGCAGCTTCACAAGTCTTGCATCCATTGAACTTGTGATTTTTTGGACAGTTTCTGCTTGAATTTGTTTGCAAGATGTCAGAATAGCCTCCCAGAGCTGCTGTTTGGATGTAAACTGCCTCCCACCCTCATAAATCTTTTGCTTGAGGATGCTCCAAAGGTTCTCAATAGGATTGAGGTCAGAGGAGGATGGAGGCTACACCATGACTTTCTCTCCTTTTATCCCCAAAGCAGCCATTGATGCAGAGGTATTCTTTGCAGCATAAGATGGTGCATTGTCATACATGAAGATGATTTTATTACGGAAAGCATAGTTCTTCCTTCTGTACCAGGGAAGGAAGTGGTCAGTCAGGAACTCCACATACTTTGCAGAGGTCATCTTTACACCTTCGGGGACCCTAAAGGGGCTGACCAGCTCTCTTCCCATGATTCCGGCCCAAAACATGACTCCACCACTGCCTTGCTGACGTTGCAGCCTTGTTGGAACAGGGTGGTCGTCCACCAACCATCCCCTACTCCATCCATCTGGACCATCCAGGGTTGCACAGCACTCATAAGTGAACAGGACTGTTTGAAAATTAGTCTTCATGTATTTTTCTGCCCAATGCAGCCGTTTCTGCTTGTGAGTATTGGTTAGTGGTGGCCGAATGGAAGGTTTATGCACAGTTGCAAGACTCTGGAGGACTCTACACCTTGATGTCCGTGGGACTCCAGAGGCACCAGCAGCTTCAAATATCTGTTTGATGCTATGTAATGGTATTTTAGCAGCTGCTCTCTTGATCCAATGCATGGATCTGGCAGAAATCTTCCTCAATGTGCCTTTATCTGCACAAACCCGTCTGTGCTCTGAATCAGCCACAAATCTCTTAATAGTGCGATGACTACGCTTACGTTTTCGTGAAATATCCAATGTGTTCATACCTCAACCAAGGCATTGAACTATTTTACTCTTTTCAGCAGCAGAGAGATCCTTTTTCTTCCCCATATTGCTTGAAAATGGTGCTCTGCTTAATAATGTGGAACACTCTCCTTTAGTAGTTTTTCCTTTAATTGGGCTCACCTGGCAATCTAATTATCACAGGTGTCCGAGATTGTTTTCAGTGATCAAAAGAGCCCTGAGACACAATGTCATACATGAGTTAAACTGAAAATAAAAATATTTAATCTTTTTGACACTGAAATAGAATTTGCATAATAATTTGGAACAGGGTGTAAATTTGACAACAGTATTTTGGATTGTGCTTGAGGGCAACACTTAGCTCAAAAGTGAGCACACTGTTCTCTCTGTGCTAACCGTTAAAATGAAAAGTCTATTCAAAATTAACCTTTCATGAATCAGACAGAGTATGCAATTTTAACCCCTTGAGTTCCCTCTCAGGTGCTAACGACGGCTCAGAGCCGTCACTAGCACTCCCCCATCTTCGTGGAATTCTGGGGATCTCCATCCACTTCCACCCCAGCGATCTGGCCTGTATAGTGACAGGCATCGTCGGGGGCTTCACGGTTTGCACAGTGACATCACGCGCAATGACGTCACTGCGCAACTTTATTTAAAACTGACAATTGTCAGTTATAGGGAGATGGGGGCATGCTGCGTAGATGCCTGTATCTCAGTCATCTAATCGTCTACCATTTCCAATGGCATAAGTATTGGGAGTGTACAGTAAAGGCACATAAATAAAATTTGCCCCCAAAAATACATGTTCTAAAAATAAACTTGTTTATTTTTGAAAAATAAATATCAGTTTAAAGTGAAAGTAAATCCTAGCGTTTTACAAACGCTAGGATTGACTATTGAAAAAAATAAAGGGAACTTTCATTCATGAAGTATAAGACACTTCATGTAGAAAGCTCCTTTATTTGTTTCAATCGGTCGCTGTTCTTAGCTGCTACAGCAGCCCACGGCTAAAAAATTTTTTTGCTAAGAGGTGACGTTTTCACATTTTAACCAATAGCTGTGCGGGAAATCCGGCTCCCATGGGCGCCAAGCTTGATTTACCGCACGGCTATTTGCTAAGAGGTGAAAACGTCACCTCTTAGCAAAAAAACTTTTTAGCCGTGGGCTGCTGTAGCAGCTAAGACCAGCGACCGATTGAAACAAATAAAGGAGCTTTCTACATGAAGTGTCTTATACTTCATGAATGAAAGTTCCCTTTATTTGTTTCAAAAGTCAATCCTAGCGTTTGTAAAACGCTAGGATTGACTTTCACTTTCACTTTAAGTACAATAGCTAAATGATTACCGTGGTAAGTCTGTAGCCACCTGGGAAGTTAAGATACATTAAAGGGACAGTATACACTCATTTTCATATAACTGCATGTAAAAGACACTACTATAAAGAACAAGATGCACAGATACTGATATAAAATTCCAGTTTAAAACTGTTTAAAAACTTACTTAGAAGCTCTCGTTTTAGCTCTGTTGAAAGGTAGTTGGAAAGCGCACTGCAAGTGGGAAATAAGACACTCCCCCTCCCCCTTCTTTTGCATATGAAAAGACCTTTTACACAAACAGGAGCAAGCTGGAGAAGGTAGCTGACGGTATTCACATAAAACTTTGGGGCTTGGTTAGGAGTCTGAAAATCAGAGCAATGTTATTTAAAAATAAGCAAAACTATACATTTATCAAAAAAAAACCCTTTATGGGCTATATAAATAGATCATCTACAAAAACATTTATGCAAAGAAAAAAATGAGTCTATAATGTCCCTTTAAATAAAGTACACATTTTTGGAAAGTACACCCTTTGGCGCATCAAATGGGGGGGCTACATGTATTGCTAGCACAAAAATAGACAATGTAATAATAAGTAGAATATGGCTCTTTGCTAATAAAATATTTTTTTATGCAAAGCACTATATTCCACTAATTGTTGCGCACCTCAATTATGTGCTAGAGATATATGTAGCCCCTCATTTGATGTGCCAAAGGGTGTACTTTCTACAAATGTGTGCTTTGTGTACCATATTTTAATTTTCCAAGTGGCTAGAACTGTTTAATTGCAGACATGGGCCTCTAGTTATCAAGGTCTTGCGGACCTGATCTGACAGTGCGTATCAGGTCCGACAGACTTCGCTGAATACGGCGAGCAATACGCTCGCCATATTCAGCATTGCAGCAGCAACTCACAAGAGCTGCTGGTGCAACGCCGCCCCCTGCAGACTCGCAGCCAATAGGCCACCAGCAGGGGAGTATCAATCAACCCGATCGTACTCGATCAGGTTGATTTCCGGCGATGTCTGTCCGCCTGCTCAGAGCAGGTGGACAGGTTATGGACCGCTGCTTCATAACTGCTGTTTCTGGCGAGCCTGCAGGGGCATCAAGCTCCATTGGGAGCTTGATACATATGCCCCATGGCAATCTTGAAATCGTCTAAAAAAAATAGCCTTTTAACTTTTATGGGTTATGTCTGCAATCAGACAGCTGTAGAAACCTGGGAAACTAAGATACATTAAATAAAGTAAATTTTTGGAAAGTACACCCCTTGGCGCGTCAAACGAGGGGCTACATGTATTGCTAGCACAAAAATAGACAATGTAATAACAAGTGGAATATGGCTCTTTGCTTAGAATTTTTTTTTTAAGCAATGCAACTTATTCCATTAATTGCTGTGCACCCCAAATTCATGCTAGAAATACTTGTAGCCCCTCATTTGATGCACCAAGGGTGTACTTTCTGCAAATGTGTGCTTTATGTACCCCATTTTAATTTCTCAGGTGTCTAAAACTGTTTAATTGCTGAAAACAGTACAGTAAATTCTAAAATGCTGTTTTTCATAATTTATCAAATTGACATGCCTGCAATAAAACAGTGGAAAAAACAATGAAATGTTATTAATTTCTGATTATTTCACATATTTATCCACAAAGGTTTTGATGATAGAGATTTGAAAAATAAAATTACATACTATTATTTATTGAGTCCGGAGTAAAAAAATACACTTTTTTCACATTTTATGCGCTTTTTTTTTTTAAACCTGATAATACATACACATATAAAAATGGTATATTTTGAGTCTGCTGAAAAATAATAATATAATTTGTATAGTTTATTTGCACAAACTTTACTTCTAAAAGTGTTTAAATGTGAACTGCAACAAAAAGCTCAAAACCAGCGTAGCAGACAGGTTTACTTTTATCATCAAATTTGCTTTGTTCTCTTGGTATTATTTGTTCAAGCTAAACCTAGAAAGGCTCATATGCTAATTTTGACAGTTTTTCTTAGCTAGACAGCCCTAGTTCATGTGTGCCATATATATAACATTGTGCTCACTCCTGTGGATTTACCAAGGAGTCAGCACTGATTGTCTAAAATGTATTCAAGTCAGTCAAAAGAACTAAAATAAGGAGCAGTCTGTAGAGGCTTAGATACAAGGTCATCACAGAGGTAGAAACTATATTAATATAACCGTGTTGGTTATAAAAAAAAATGAGGAATGGGTAATAAATGGATTATCTATCTTTTTAAACAATAACAATTCTGGAGAAGACTGTCCCTTTAAGAATTAAGTATGTTCCAAAAATGTTTTGTCTGCGTTAAGTTGCTTTAGATAAAATAAATAACCATTTGCTTCTAATACCTCATTGTGCGTTATTCTTTGTACAATGTCACGTAAAAATGAATGCGCTATAATTTCATTGTAAACTTGCTTTTTTAAAAGGACATGAAACCCAACATTTTTCTTTTATGATTTAGATAGAGCAAAAGAGTGCTCTTGTGCAATGCTGAATTCTGCCAACGAAATTCTGCTCCCCAGAGGCGACCTACGGCGGACAGAAGCGCATATGTACGCCCCTGTCCGCTGTTGCTTGATAAATCAAGCCCTTTATGTGATTATACTGAGGTAGGTTTAGGAGCGTTCACGAACTTCACGTGTCTGGATCACTACATGACATTAGATGGGACATAAGATGCCAAACCAATTATGCAGTAGTTCTAAATAAATAAGGTTGTAAGGGTCATTATTATCAAAAACATTATATGCTATAATCTGTCAGCGGATGTAATTATAAGAATATTGACCTGACCTTGTGTTTAACCGCCCGCACAGGGGTTAAACACACAGCAGAAATGTACGCTAGGGACTCGCAGAGTTCTGCTGGGTCCCAAGCTGAAAATGCTACTGATCCAATCAGCAGTGCTAGTCGCTCGACTCATGACTGGAACTAGCGCTGCTGATTGGATCAACTGAGTTTTCTGCTCTGGACCAGCAGTGCTCTGCAAGTCCTGAGTGGTATTTATACTGTGTATTTAACACCTTTTATGGGTGTTAAACACAGGGTAGTCTAGTGTCCATAGTCTTAAATTGATAAGTTCTAGCGGATTAGAGCTTGTGATGTTTTTGGCTATAATGGCCCTTTATGAGGGTAAATGTGTTTGTTTTTTTCTTGACAAATGCATATTCCTGTTCTGAATTTACCACCAGTAGTGGGGATTGATTAGCTTCTTATTCATAGAAAGTGCTCACTTGTATTTAAAATGTTGCTCTTCTAAAGCATGTATATACTTTTTAGACTACAATGTTTATTTTAATATCTGTTTACAATATTATTTAAAGGGACATTCTAGTGCAAACATTGAATGTTTTAATTTGTCTGAGCTTAACATTTTGCAGTATTGACTTTCAAACTCTATTGGGCAGATTTATTAAAGTGCAGATAGACATGATACAATGTAGCGTAGTGTATAATGTCCGCCGCACATCGATAAATGCAGACAGCATACGCTGTCGTCATTTTTCATGAATCATTGCACAAGCAGTTCTTGTGAACTGCTTGTGCAATGCCGCCCCTGGCAGATTCGCAGCCAATCGGCCACTAGCAGGGGGTGTCAATCACCCCGATTGTATAGGATCGGATGGATTGAAGACCGCAGCCTCAAAGGCTTCGGACCAGCTATGGAGCAGTGGTCTTTAGACCGCTGCTTCATAACTACTGTTTTCCGGCGAGCCTGAAGGCTCGCGCGGAAACAGGGGCATCAAGCTTCATTCGGAGCTTGATAATTTGGCCCCTATATCTTTAACCCCTGCAAAGAGGTTAAAGTCCTGCACATGAGCTCTGTATTTAGTAGCAACAGAGGAAATCTCGCTGTTGGCCCCTATGTGGTGAACCCTTGCTGTGTTATTTGAGAGATTTCTGGATATGACCTCCATGAAGATAAATGGAAGGATTATCTACTAAGGAAGCAATTAACCACTCTATAATTAATATCTACCTCTTTATTCTTTGCTGCTACTTGACCTGAAAAATGTCTTTAGTCACATGAGAAGAAAGGTAACGGTGACTTTAATACTTAACTGTTTGACTGCCAGTGACGTCTATGTTGCATTCAGAAACAAGCTTGTTGTACTATCATACTGACTAAACCTCTCTTTGTAATGAATTCACTTTTAGTGCTTTGGTCTCCGTCCTCTGTAGATGCCAGACCCGGAGTGCAAGTCAGACCACCTGCTGGTAGCTGTAATCTCATTTAATGCCTGATGAATGTGAACATCTGCTGATAGTGCAGCGCTCCCTAAAATGCTTACAGTAACTTCAAAGAGTGAGCAGCACAACTCCTCAATAATCCGTTTGACTTCTCCCAAAAGGAGTCAAGAACAAACCAAAAGGCAGAATTAACGCAATTTTGCTTTGTTTACATAGTGATGTAAGTCACTAAACTGTGTGCAGCCAATATCTTTTTCAATTGAGTCCTTAAAAATAAATATTAAGGCATATTTGATATACTCTTATGTATTAGACAACAAGCTCCAATTTATCAAGCTGCAAGAGCAGGTTCGGAGTCCCCAGTCTTAAGACCACTGCTACTTAACCTCTCCACCATCTAACGTGTGGCAGATTTCAATCACCCCGATCAGATCCGATCAGGATGATTGATAGCCCCAGGTTGTGCACGAGCAAAAGGCAGCATTGCACAAGCACCATGTGCTTTTTTTTAATGCAGGCAGCTGATGCTGCCCGCTTGTTGCGAGGCTGGGCAGACAAGATTTATGACAGCGAATATAATCTAAGGGTTAAACACATAGGTACAGCCCTGCCCAGAAGCCACAAGCAGAAAATAACCATTGATTGTCAGGTGTCAGTCCTGACCAGTTATGATCAGTCCTGCTCAGGAGCTTCAAGACTTAAACTGTACGGTGTGCTTAACCCTTGTGTGGGATTTAAAAACACATTAAAAAATGTGAGTCAATAATGCAAAAATGATATCTTCTAATGAATTAGAGGATGTGATTTATGTATTAGAAAGTCACTTTAAACAATTCACTGTGCAATATAAAGTATTCCCAGAGAATGATTACATACCCATACTGAGCAGTAATGAGCAATAAATATAACATTGCTTTAATACTTATACCTGTTTTCAATATTTGTAAAAGATCTTTCTGTAGAAATGGACTTAGGTGCATTGGCATTGTCCCACACAAACTGTAGAGTCTGTGCTTGTGCATGTCTTTATTGACCCAATGTGATGCACATGTGTGAGAAGGGATCTATCTGATTCTGTTTCACACAATCTGTAGGACACGTGCTTGTGCATGTATTTTATTAAGCCAATGTGATGTACAGGCACAAACTGTAGGGTCTGTGATTGTGTGTTTTTTGTTGGGTAGATGTGATGCACGTGCGTGAGGAGGGATCTTTCTGATTCTGTTTCACACAAACTGTAGGATCCGCGCTTGTGCGTGTATTTTGTTGGGCAGATGTGATGCACATGCGTGAGAAGGGATCTATCTGATTCTGTTTCACACAAACTGTAGAGTCCGTGCTTGGCGATGTATTTTGTTGGGCAGATGTGATGCACGTGCGTGAGGAGGGATCTATCTGATTCTGTTTCACACAACCTGTAGGATCTGCGCCTGTGCGTGTATTTTGTTGGGCAGATGTGATGCATGTGCTTGAGGAGGGATCTATCTGATTCTGTTTCACACAAACTGTAGGATCCGCGCTTGTGCGTGTATTTTGTTGGGCAGATGGGATGCACGCACATGAGGAGGGATCTATCTGATTCTGTTTCACACAAACTGTAGGATCCGCGCTTGTGCATGTATTTTGTTAGGCAGATGTGATGCACGCGCGTGAGGAGGGATCTATCTGTTTCTGTTTCACACAAACTGTAGGATCTGCGCTTGTGCGTGTATTTTGTTGGGCAGATGTGATGCACGTGCGTGAGGAGGGATCTATCTGATTCTGTTTCACACAAACTGTAGGATCTGCGCTTGTGCATGTATTTTGTTGGGCAGATGTGATGCACATGCGTGAGGAGGGATCTATCTGATTCTGTTTCACACAAACTGTAGGATCTGCGCTTGTGCGTGTATTTTGTTGGGCAGATGTGATGCACGTGCGTGAGGAGGGATCTATCTGATTCTGTTTCACACAAACTGTAGGATCTGCGCTTGTGCATGTATTTTGTTGGGCAGATGTGATGCACATGCGTGAGGAGGGATCTATCTGATTCTGTTTCACACAAACTGTAGGATCTGCGCTTGTGCGTGTATTTTGTTGGGTAGATGTGATGCACGTGCGTGAGAAGGGATCTATCTCATTCTGTTTCACACAAACTGTAGGATCTGCACTTGTGCGTGTATTTTGTTGGGCAGATGTGATGTACGTGCGTGAGGAGGGATCTATCTCATTCTGTTTCACACAAACTGTAGGATCTGCGCTTGTGCGTGTATTTTGTTGGGTAGATGTGATGCACGTGCATGAGGAGGGATCTATCTCATTCTGTTTCACACAAACAGTAGCATCCGTGCTTGTGCGTGTATTTTGTTGGGCAAATGTGATGCACGTGCGTGAGGAGGGATCTATCTGATTCTGTTTCACACAAACTGTAGGATCCGCGCTTGTGCGTGTATTTTGTTGGGCAGATGTGATGCACGTGCGTGAGGAGGGATCTATCTGATTCTGTTTCACAGAAACTGTAGGATCTACGCTTGTGCGTGTATTTTGTTGGGTAGATGTGATGCACGTGCGTGAGAAGGGATCTATCTGATTTTGTTTCACACAATCTTTAGGATACGTGCTTGTGCATGTATTTTATTAAGCCAATGTGATGTACATGCACAAACTGTAGGGTCTGTGATTGTGTGTTTTTTGTTGGGTAGATGTGATGCACGTGCGTGAGGAGGGATCTTTCTGATTCTGTTTCACACAAACTGTAGGATCCGCGCTTGTGCGTGTATTTTGTTGGGCAGATGTGATGTACATGCGTGAGAAGGGATCTATCTGATTCTGTTTCACACAAACTGTAGAGTCCGTGCTTGGCGATGTATTTTGTTGGGCAGATGTGATGCACGTGCGTGAGGAGGGATCTATCTGATTCTGTTTCACACAACCTGTAGGATCTGCGCCTGTGTGTGTATTTTGTTGGGCAGATGTGATGCATGTGCTTGAGGAGGGATCTATCTGATTCTGTTTCACACAAACTGTAGGATCCGCGCTTGTGCGTGTATTTTGTTGGGCAGATGGGATGCACGCACATGAGGAGGGATCTATCTGATTCTGTTTCACACAAACTGTAGGATCTGCGCTTGTGCGTGTATTTTGTTGGGCAGATGTGATGCACGTGCGTGAGGAGGGATCTATCTGATTCTGTTTCACACAAACTGTAGGATCTGCGCTTGTGCGTGTATTTTGTTGGGCAGATGTGATGCACATGCGTGAGGAGGGATCTATCTGATTCTGTTTCACACAAACTGTAGGATCTGCGCTTGTGCGTGTATTTTGTTGGGTAGATGTGATGCACGTGCGTGAGAAGGGATCTATCTGATTCTGTTTCACACAAACTGTAGGATCCACGCTTGTGCGTGTATTTTGTTGGGCAGATGTGATGCACGTGCGTGGGGAGGGATCTATCTGATTCTGTTTCACACAAACTGTAGCATCCGCACTTGTGCGTGTATTTTGTTGGGCACATGTGATGCACGTGCGTGAGGAGGGATCTATCTGATTCTGTTTCACACAAACTGTAGGATCTGTGCTTGTGTGTGTATTTTGTTGGGTAGATGTGATGCACGTGTGTGAGGAGGGATCTATCTCATTCTGTTTCACACAAACTATAGGATCCGCACTTGTGCGTGTATTTTGTTGGGCAGATGTGATGCACGTGCGTGAGGAGGGATCTATCTCATTCTGTTTCACACAAACTATAGGATCTGCGCTTGTGCGTGTATTTTGTTGGGTAGATGTGATGCACGTGCATGAGGAGGGATCTATCTCATTCTGTTTCACACAAACGGTAGCATCCGTGCTTGTGCGTGTATTTTGTTGGGCAAATGTGATGCACGTGCGTGAGGAGGGATCTATCTGATTCTGTTTCACACAAACTGTAGGATCCGCGCTTGTGCGTGTATTTTGTTGGGCAGATGTGATGCACGTGCGTGAGGAGGGATCTATCTGATTCTGTTTCACAGAAACTGTAGGATCTACGCTTGTGCGTGTATTTTGTTGGGTAGATGTGATGCACGTGCGTGAGAAGGGATCTATCTGATTTTGTTTCACACAATCTTTAGGATACGTGCTTGTGCATGTATTTTATTAAGCCAATGTGATGTACATGCACAAACTGTAGGGTCTGTGATTGTTTGTTTTTTGTTGGGTAGATGTGATGCACGTGCGTGAGGAGGGATATTTCTGATTCTGTTTCACAGAAACTGTAGGATCTGCGCTTGTGCGTGTATTTTGTTGGGTAGATGTGATGCACGTGCGTGAGAAGGGATCTATCTGATTCTGTTTCACAGAAACTGTAGGATCTGTGCTTGTGCGTGTATTTTGTTGGGTAGATGTGATGCACGTGCGTGAGGAGGGATCTATCTGATTCTGTATCACACAAACTGTAGGATCTGCGCTTGTGCATGTATTTTGTTGGGCACATGTGATGCACGCGCATGAGGAGGGATCTATCTGATTCTGTTTCACACAAAATGTAGGATCCGCGCTTGTGCATGTATTTTGTTGGACAGATGTGATGCACATGCGTGAGAAGGGATCTATCTGATTCTGTTTCACACAAACTGTAAGATCTGCGCTTGTGTGTGTATTTTGTTGGACAGATGTGATGCACGTGCGTGAGGAGGGATCTATCTGATTCTGTTTCACACAAACTGTAGGATCCGTACTTGTGCGTGTATTTTGTTGGTCAGATGTGATGCCCGCGCATGAGGAGGGATCTATCTGATTCTGTTTCACAGAAACTGTAGGATCCGCGCTTGTGCGTGTATTTTGTTGGGCAGATGTGATGCACGTGCGTGAGGAGGGATCTATCTGATTCTGTTTCACACAAACTGTAGGATCTGCGCTTGTGCGTGTATTTTGTTGGGCAGATGTGATGCACGTGCGTGAGGAGGGATCTATCTGATTCTGTTTCACACAAACTGTAGGATCTCCGCTTGTGAGTATATTTTGTTGGGCAGATGTGATGCACGTGTGTGAGGAGGGATCTATCTGATTCTGTTTCACACAAACTGTAAAATCCGCGCTTGTGCGTGTATTTTGTTGGGCAGATGTAATGCACATGCGTGAGGAGGGATCTATCTGATTCTGTTTCACACAAACTGTAGGATCTGCGCTTGTGCGTGTATTTTGTTGGGCAGATGTGATGCACATGCGTGAGGAGGGATCTATCTGATTCTGTTTCACACAAACTGTAGGATCTGCCCTTGTGCGTGTATTTTGTTGGGCAGATGTGATGCACGTGCGTGAGGAGGGATCTATCTGATTCTGTTTCACACAAACTGTAGGATCCGCGCTTATGCGTGTATTTTGTTGGGCAGATGTGATGCACATGCGTGAGGAGGGATCTGTCTGATTCTGTTTCACACAAACTGTAAGATCCGCGCTTGTGCGTGTATTTTGTTGGGCAAATGTGATGCACGTGCGTGAGGAGGGATCTATCTGATTCGGTTTCACACAAACTGTAGGATCCGCGCTTGTGCGTGTATTTTGTTGGGCAGATGTGATGCATGTGCGTGAGGAGGGATCTATCTGATTCTGTTTCACAGAAACTGTAGGATCTGCGCTTGTGCGTGTATTTTGTTGGGTAGATGTGATGCACGTGCGTGAGAAGGGATCTTTCTGATTCTGTTTCACAGAAACTGTAGGATCTGCGCTTGTGCGTGTATTTTGTTGGGTAGATGTGATGCACGTGCGTGAGAAGGGATCTATCTGATTCTGTTTCACAGAAACTGTAGGATCTGCGCTTGTGCGTATATATTTTGTTGGGCAGATGTGATGCACGTGTGTGAGGAGGGATCTATCTGATTCTGTTTCACACAAACTGTAAAATCCGCGCTTGTGCGTGTATTTTGTTGGGCAGATGTAATGCACATGCGTGAGGAGGGATCTATCTGATTCTGTTTCACACAAACTGTAGGATCTGCGCTTGTGCGTGTATTTTGTTGGGCAGATGTGATGCACATGCGTGAGGAGGGATCTATCTGATTCTGTTTCACACAAACTGTAGGATCTGCGCTTGTGCATGTATTTTGTTGGGTAGATGTGATGCACGTGCATGAGGAGGGATCTATCTGATTCTGTTTCACACAAAATGTAGGATCCGCGCTTGTGCATGTATTTTGTTGGACAGATGTGATGCACATGCGTGAGAAGGGATCTATCTGATTCTGTTTCACACAAACTGTAAGATCCGCGCTTGTGTGTGTATTTTGTTGGACAGATGTGATGCACGTGCATGAGGAGGGATCTATCTGATTCTGTTTCACACAAACTGTAGGATCCGCGCTTGTGCATGTATTTTGTTGGGCAGATGTGATGCACGTGCGTGAGGAGGGATCTATCTGATTCTGTTTCACACAAACTGTAGGATCCGCGCTTGTGCATTTATTTTGTTGGGCAGATGTGATGCATGAGGAGGAATCTATCTGATTCTATTTCACACAAACTGTAGGATCGGCACTTGTGCGTGTATTTTGTTGGGCAGATGTGATGCATGCGCATTAGGAGGGATCTATCTGATTCTGTTTCACACAAACTGTAGCATCTGCGCTTGTGCGTGTATTTTGTTGGGCAGTGTGATGCCCGCGCATGAGGAGGGATCTATCTGATTCTGTTTCACAGAAACTGTAGGATCCGCACTTGTGCATGTATTTTGTTGGTCAGATGTGATGCCCGCGCATGAGGAGGGATCTATCTGATTCTGTTTCACAGAAACTGTAGGATCCGCGCTTGTGCGTGTATTTTGTTGGGTAGATGTGATGCACATGCGTGAGGAGGGATCTATCTGATTCTGTTTCACACAAACTGTAGGATCTGCGCTTGTGCGTGTATTTTGTTGGGCAGATGTGATGCACGTGCGTGAGGAGGGATCTATCTGATTCTGTTTCACACAAACTGTAGGATCTGCACTTGTGCGTGTATTTTGTTGGGCAAATGTGATGCACGTGCGTGAGGAGGGATCTATCTCATTCTGTTTCACACAAACTGTAGGATCCGCGCTTGTGCGTGTATTTTGTTGGGCAGATGTGATGCACGTGCGTGAGGAGGGATCTATCTGATTCTGTTTCACATAAACTATAGGATCTGCGCTTGTGCGTGTATTTTGTTGGGCAGATGTGATGCACGTGCGTGAGGAGGGATCTATCTGATTCTGTTTCACACAAACTGTAGGATCTGCGCTTGTGCGTGTATTTTGTTGGGCAGATGTGATGCACGTGCGTGAGGAGGGATCTATCTGATTCTGTTTCACACAAACTGTAGGATCTGCACTTGTGCGTGTATTTTGTTGGGAAGATGTGATGCACGTGCGTGAGGAGGGATCTATCTCATTCTGTTTCACACAAACTGTAGGATCCGCGCTTGTGCGTGTATTTTGTTGGGCAGATGTGATACATGTGCGTGAGGAGGGATCCATCTGATTCTGTTTCACACAAACTGTAGGATCTGCGCTTGTGCGTGTATTTTGTTGGGCAGATGTGATACATGTGCGTGAGGAGGGATCCATCTGATTCTGTTTCACACAAACTGTAGGATCTGCGCTTGTGCATGTATTTTGTTGGGCACATGTGATGCACGCGCATGAGGAGGGATCTATCTGATTCTGTTTCACACAAACTGTAGGATCTGCGCTTGTGCGTGTATTTTGTTGGGCAGATGTGATGCACGTGCGTGAGGAGGGATCTATCTGATTCTGTTTCACACAAACTGTAGGATCCGCGCTTGTGCGTGTATTTTGTTGGGCAGATGTGATGCACATGCGTGAGGAGGGATCTATCTGATTCTGTTTCACACAAACTGTAGTATCCACGCTTGTGCGTGTATTTTGTTGGGCAGATGTGATGCACGTGCGTGAGAAGGGATCTATCTGATTCTGTTTCACACAAACTGGAGGATCCGCGCTTGTGCATGTATTTTGTTGGGCAGATGTGATGCACATGCATGAGGAGGGATCTATCTGATTCTGTTTCACACAAACTGTAGGATCCGCGCTTGTGCGTGTATTTTGTTGGGCAGATGTGATGCACGTGCGTGAGGAGGGATCTATCTGATTATGCTATGGTTGCTAGGTGCTGATGCAGCGTGCACTTATTTTACTGGCAGTAGAAAACACAGTCACAGCACTGTCACTGTCATTGCTTTACTATTGTGCAATGTGTCACCTTAGGCAACGAGGCTTCAATTTGGCAGCTCCCATGTCTTCCCTGAGGAGGTGTCTAATAATAAAACTTTTTGCTTAAAGGGACAGTAAACACCTTGTAATTACAACGTTTTTCCCCTTCCAATAAATGAACGTGTTAGAATATATAACCATACTGTCAGCCGTCTCTTAACGTTTATTAAAACAAATTCACGCCTTGTTTGCTGTAGTTGTTTTTCAATGGTTAAACACCACCCACCACCCACCACTTTCCTTATTTGTAGGATCCTTTGACTGGCTTCAGCAGAAATGATAAGATAGCAAATTCCAAATGAGATACAGATATGTGGCAAGGTTAGGCTTGTGAAGCCACAATTTTCTGTTTTCTTGATTTAATATAAAATTCCAGCCAAGTCTAAACATGTTTAAAGCAAATCAAAATCTTGTTTGCTGCAATTATTTTTCAATAGCTTGACTGCACCCAACACTTGCCTTATTTAAAGGAGCCAATCCAGGCTTGAGTCTGCAAGCAAAAAGCGTAGCCATCATCATTATGTTATTATATAAAGCTCTATTTTGCAGTATATGTTAAACCGAATAGAAAATTATATGTAGCAGTGTTAGCCTTGAAAAGTCTGCCATGTGCTTTTTTTTTTACTCCTGTGATTTAGAAAACCACAATGAGAGCTAAAATACGGAAGAGACTAAGGGGTAGCTTTATTATGCAGCGGATGCTGCAGTCTACGCCGATAGTTTCAGCTCCGCCTGAAACGTAAGTTAAGAAGCAGCGGACTGAAATCATCCCGATCCGATCTGGATGATTGACACACACTGCTAGCGGCCGATTGGCTGCAAGTGAGCAGGGGGCGGCATTGCACAATCATTTCACTATAAATACTTGTGCAATGATAAATGCAGACAGTGTATGCTGCAGCATTTAGCGAGGTCGAGCGGACATCATTTGCTACAGCGAATCATGTCCACTCGACCCATAATAAATCTACCCTAAGGATGAGTGGGCTGGCTAGTTGGTGACAGAGACTGTGCAGCATGGGGGCAGCTGTATATTTTTGTGTATGAATTTGGTTTTCAGTAATGGACAACCATTATTGGTTACATACTGTGCCATTGTGGAGAAATGGAGATTGAATATCCTGGGAGTTATCTAACTTGGCTGCTATATTTGATGATCATAATAGTTTTAATGGAAAATAATAATAATAATAATGTAGCCACCAATCAGCAAGCACTACCCAGGGTTCTGAATTAAAAAGGGGCCGGCTCCTAAGCCTGCAGTCTTCTTTTTCAAATAAAGATACCAAGTGAAAGAAGAAAAATAGATAATAGGAGTAAATAAGAAAGTTGCTTAAAGTTGCATGCTCTATCAGAATCATGAAAGAAAAAAATTGGGTTTAAAGGGACAGTAGACCATAAAAATAATGTTATATAATTCTGCACATAGTGCAGAATTATATAACATTATTTAAGTGCTATAGTTCTAATAGCCTTTTTTCTCTTTAAATATGTAAAAATTACGGCGCTTTTACAGACCCACTCTCTGCTCTCTGCTGAGCGGGTCTGTTATTTTTAGTCAGCGCATCGGGCCAGCTGTATAGTCACAGCCCGGCCCGACCGTGCCATAGCACTAAGTGCAGCTCGCTCCTGTCACAGGAGCGAGCTGCACTTAGTCTTATGGCGCGGTCGGGCTGGGCTGTGACTATACAGCTGGCCCGATGCGCTGACTAAAAATAACAGACCCGCTCAGCAGAGAGCAGAGAGCGTGTCTGTAAAAGCGCCGTAATTTTTACATATTTAAAGAGAAAAAAGGCTATTAGAACTGTAGCACTTAAATAATGTTATATAATTCTGCACTATGTGCAGAATTATATAACATTATTTTTAAGGTTTACTGTCCCTTTAATAAACCTTTAAAACAGCTGCAGCAAAAAAGGTGCTTGTTTTAAAAATGTTTACACTTGACAGATATATTATTCTATAGCAAGGCAACAGAAATGTTTTATAATTACAAAGTGTTTACTGATCATTTTAGTGAGAGATTGATAGCAGTGATACTCACACAAGTTGGAGCTTCAATAACTAAGGATAGCAGCCAAATGATAAATCAGCTCAGGGTTCTCTCTCAGCGGTTTCCATTTTATTATATAACCATATACAGGGCAAGATTTATCAAAAGGCGAATGCCCCAATGGGTTGCAGGCTCGCTCTCTGTCAAACTGGAGTTGGTGGATGAAAATCACCCGGATTCATTCGACTGGGGTGATTGATAAACTTTACTCTCAGCATGAGGTTAGATGGTGCTATTGTACAAATGTTCCCTGGTGCGATGATAAATATTGAGAACAAATTCGCCCCACAATATGCAACAAGATGCGGGCAGGTTCACAACATGTAAATCCTGTCTGTTTGTAAATTGATAAATCTTTCTCAGTTATAGTTAAAAAGTTAAAAGTATGAAACAACGTGTCAATCAGTACCGCCACTCTGGGTTTATAATTACAACTCAACCATAAGTGTATAGCGGTCAACTGACTGTAAATCAGCACTCTGTTAGAACTAACATCAGCGTTTCAGGTTGCAAACAGTTTAATTATATTTTTCTGTTTCTTTGAGGTTTACCCCAGGAATGCTTTGACGACTTCATTTATACTCTGTGTCATTTGTGGTATAGCGCACAGTGTTATATTTATAAATCTTTGCCAGTTTAAGGTCACTGTGTGTAGAGTTTGGTAACTTTGGCTTAAAGGGACATTTCTTGAGAATTGTAAAAATGGGTATTTAAATGTATTGTAGGTTTTGTCAGAGTATGTAGTTTTAAGATTATTGGCACTACTACACTACTATGTTAGAGGTTAAACACACAGTAGAAGTGCTGCTCCAGACCAGCAGAGCAGCCCCGAGCAGGAACCGTCTCTGATCCAATCAGCTGCGTTAGCTGCGCACCTGAGTCGTGTGACTAGAGCTACTGATTGGATCAACTATACTTCTACTGTTGTTGAACCCCGTTGCAGTAGTCTATGGTCAATAGTCCTAAAATGACATGCTCTAACAAATTAGAAGATGCAATTTTGTTAACTATTATGTCCCTTTAATTTTTTCACTACATATTCCTAGGTATTTAATTATTCTGTTTAGTTTCACAAATCACCCCATGGAGAATTTTTGGCTCAGTGCTGAATGTCTGTAGGGAAATCCCACTGTAATATATATATATATATATATATATATATACTCTTGTTATTTTGAGATATATATATATATATATATATATGTTTATTATAGAGTAAACCACATTAAGAAGTAAAGCTAACTGAATAGTAACCTAATGATCATATAAATATAAATCCTTACCTCTGTGCTAAGGCACTTACCCATATAACAGATTATGAGTCATGGGCCATTTAGGTTGGAGGAGGGGACCTTTTAGTAATTTTTTTTTGTTCTGCAGCTAATGAGATGGGATGAAATATAATGGGAACAAACACATGAGCCAAGGCACGTTGCCCTTTCACCTATTGCAGTTGTATACTAAAGAGTTCCACAACAAAAATCCTTCGTTTTTATTTCCATAGCTTATTTGAAATAGAAATTGGATACTCCTGAGGTCCTGGGAGAAATAGTGCTAATTAGAGCAGAACCACATTCCTGTTAACCCCTTATTTAGTCTCCCACCTACTTAGATGGAGAGATATCCAATCTTGTCGTTGTCTTTTCTGATACCAAATTAACTTAGCAGGACAAAGAAGGCTGCAGTGTGTTGCTGAATCAGCCATATAGTTTATTCATGTAAAACTTACAATACAGAATGTATTTATTTATTTCATACCTGGAAAGAAAGTTTTTGTGGTTCACTTAAACGACCAATAAATATAGTGGAATTTCACAATCAACAAACGTATAATAAAAATACAATACAAAAGCACTTAGTCTGAATTTCAAATGAGTAGAAGATTGTTTACTGTTAAATCTAGTTACATTTTCCTCTCCCTGTATCATGTGACAGCCATCAGCCAATCACAAAATGCATATAAGTATATACTGTGAATTCTTGCACATAATAACAATTACTGGTGCGTCAGAAAGTGTGCACATTTTGATAATGTTACGATTGTGCTCTTTATCTGAATCATGACAGTTTGATTTTGATTTTAATGTAACATAAACCTGATAAATCCATTAAATATGTCTCTAAAATCTTTTCAGCTATGATGAAGACATTTAGGGGTAAATAAAGTGTGCCAACAATGGCTGTGTCAAATATACCAATGATAAAGTAAATTTAGTTGTCATTGTTTATTGATATTTTTTAAAGGGATAGTAAACCCAAATTTCTCCAACATAGGTGTGTCCGGTCCACGGCGTCATCCTTACTTGTGGGATATTCTCCTCCCCAACAGGAAATGGCAAAGAGCCCAGCAAAGCTGGTCACATGATCCCTCCTAGGCTCCGCCTTCCCCAGTCATTCTCTTTGCCGTTGTACAGGCAACATCTCCACGGAGATGGCTTAGAGTTTTTTAGTGTTTAACTGTAGTTTTTATTATTCAATCAAGAGTTTGTTATTTTAAAATAGTGCTGGTATGTACTATTTACTCTGAAACAGAAAAGAGATGAAGATTTCTGTTTGTAAGAGGAAAATGATTTTAGCAACCGTTACTAAAATCGATGGCTGTTTCCACACAGGACTGTTGAGAGGAATTAACTTCAGTTGGGGGAACAGTGAGCAGACTTTTGCTGCTTGAGGTATGACACATTCTAACAAGACGATGTAATGCTGGAAGCTGTCATTTTCCCTATGGGATCCGGTAAGCCATTTTTATTACAGAAAGAAAAAAAGGGCTTCACAAGGGCTTTTTAAGACTGTAGACATTTTCTGGGCTAAATCGATTTATATATAAACATATTTTATACTCCATAGCCTTGAGGAATTATTTTAATCTTGGGAATTATGTAAAATAACCGGCAGGCACTGTATTGGACACCTTATTCTCTAGGGGCTTTCCCTAATCATAGGCAGAGTCTCATTTTCGCGCCTGTATTGAGCACTTGTTTTTGAGAAGCATGACATGCAGATGCATGTGTGAGGAGCTCTGATACATAGAAAAGACTTTCTGAAGGCGTCATTTGGTATCGTATTCCCCTTTGGGCTTGGTTGGGTCTCAGCAAAGCAGATACCAGGGACTGTAAAGGGGTTAAATATAAAAACGGCACCGGTTCCGTTATTTTAAGGGTTAAAGCTTCCAAATTTGGTGTGCAATACTTTTAAGGCTTTAAGACACTGTGGTGAAATTTTGGTGAATTTTGAACAATTCCTTCATACTTTTTCGCAATTGCAGTAATAAAGTGTGTTCAGTTTAAAATTTAAAGTGACAGTAACGGTTTATTTTAAAACGTTTTTTGTACTTTGTTATCAAGTTTTTGCCTGTTTAACATGTCTGAACTACCAGATAGACTGTGTTCTGAATGTGGGGAAGCCAAGGTTCCTTCTCATTTAAATAGATGTGATTTATGTGACACAAAATTTAGAGAAAATGATGCCCAAGATGATTCCTCAAGTGAGGGGAGTAAGCATGGTACTGCATCATCCCCTCCTTCGTCTACACCAGTCTTGCCCACACAGGAGGCCCCTAGTACATCTAGCGCGCCAATACTCCTTACTATGCAACAATTAACGGCTGTAATGGATAATTCTATCAAAAACATTTTAGCCAAAATGCCCACTTATCAGCGAAAGCGCGACTGCTCTGTTTTAGAAAATACTGAAGAGCATGAGGACGCTGATGATATTGGTTCTGAAGGGCCCCTACACCAGTCTGAGGGGGCCAGGGAGGTTTTGTCTGAGGGAGAAATTTCAGATTCAGGGAAAATTTCTCAACAAGCTGAACCTGATGTTGTGACATTTAAATTTAAATTAGAACATCTCCGCGCTCTGCTTAAGGAGGTGTTATCCACTCTGGATGATTGTGAGAATTTGGTCATTCCAGAGAAACTATGTAAAATGGACAAGTTCCTAGAGGTCCCGGGGCCCCCCGAAGCTTTTCCTATACCCAAGCGGGTGGCGGACATTGTAAATAAAGAATGGGAAAGGCCCGGTATACCTTTCGTCCCTCCCCCCATATTTAAAAAATTGTTTCCTATGGTCGACCCCAGAAAGGACTTATGGCAGACAGTCCCCAAGGTCGAGGGGGCGGTTTCTACTCTAAACAAACGCACCACTATACCCATAGAAGATAGTTGTGCTTTCAAAGATCCTATGGATAAAAAATGTTTGCTTAAAAAGATGTTTGTTCAGCAAGGTTACCTTCTACAACCAATTTCATGCATTGTTCCTGTCACTACAGCCGCGTGTTTCTGGTTCGATGAGCTAGAAAAGGCGCTCAATAATAATTCTTCTTCTTATGAGGAGATTATGGACAGAATTCATGCTCTCAAATTGGATAATTCTTTCACCCTAGACGCCACCTTGTAATTGGCTAGGTTAGCGGCGAAAAATTCTGGTTTTGCTATTGTGGCGCGCAGAGCGCTTTGGCTAAAATCTTGGTCAGCGGATGCGTCTTCCAAGAACAAATTGCTTAACATTCCTTTCAAGGGGAAAACGCTGTTTGGCTCTGACTTGAAAGAGATTATCTCTGATATCACTGGGGGCAAGGGCCACGCCCTTCCTCAGGATAGGTCTTTCAAGGCCAAAAATAAACCTAATTTTCGTCCCTTTCGCAGAAACGGACCAGCCCCAAGTGCTACGTCCTCTAAGCAAGAGGGTAATACTTCTCAAGCCAAGCCAGCCTGGAGACCAATGCAAGGCTGGAACAAAGGAAAGCAGGCCAAGAAACCTGCCACTGCTACCAAGACAGCATGAGATGTTGGCCCCCGATCCGGGACCGGATCTGGTGGGGGGCAGACTCTCTCTCTTCGCTCAGGCTTGGGCAAGAGATGTTCTGGATCCTTGGGCACTAGAAATAGTCTCCCAAGGTTATCTTCTGGAATTCAAGGGGCTTCCCCCAAGGGGGAGGTTCCACAGGTCTCAATTGTCTTCAGACCACATAAAAAAACAGGCATTCTTACATTGTGTAGAAGACCTGTTAAAAATGGGAGTGATTCATCCTGTTCCATTAGGAGAACAAGGGATGGGGTTCTACTCCAATCTGTTCGTAGTTCCCAAAAAAGAGGGAACATTCAGACCAATCTTAGATCTCAAGATCCTAAACAAGTTTCTCAAGGTTCCATCGTTCAAAATGGAAACCATTCGAACAATTCTTCCTTCCATCCAGGAAGGTAAATTCATGACCACGGTGGATTTAAAGGATGCGTATCTACATATTCCTATCCACAAGGAACATCATCGGTTCCTAAGGTTCGCATTCCTGGACAAGCATTACCAGTTTGTGGCACTTCCGTTCGGATTAGCCACTGCTCCAAGGATTTTCACAAAGGTACTAGGGTCCCTTCTAGCGGTGCTAAGACCAAGGGGCATTGCAGTAGTACCTTACTTGGACGACATTCTGATTCAAGCATCGTCCCTTCCTCAAGCAAAGGCTCACACGGACATTGTCCTGGCCTTTCTCAGATCTCACGGGTGGAAAGTGAACGTAGAAAAAAGTTCTCTATCTCCGTCAACAAGGGTTCCCTTCTTGGGAACAATAATAGACTCCTTAGAAATGAGGATTTTTCTGACAGAGGCCAGAAAATCAAAACTTCTAAATTCTTGTCAAATACTTCATTCTGTTCCTCTTCCTTCCATAGCGCAGTGCATGGAAGTAATAGGTTTGATGGTAGCGGCAATGGACATAGTTCCTTTTGCGCAAATTCATCTAAGACCATTACAACTGTGCATGCTCAGTCAGTGGAATGGGGACTATACAGACTTGTCTCCGACGATACAAGTAAATCAGAGGACCAGAGATTCACTCCGTTGGTGGCTGTCCCTGGACAACCTGTCACAGGGGATGAGCTTCCGCAGACCAGAGTGGGTCATTGTCACGACAGACGCCAGTCTGGTGGGCTGGGGCGCGGTCTGGGGACCCCTGAAAGCTCAGGGTCTTTGGTCTCGGGAAGAATCTCTTCTACCGATAAATATTCTGGAACTGAGAGCGATACTCAATGCTCTCAAGGCTTGGCCTCAGCTAGCAAAGGCCAAGTTCATACGGTTTCAATCAGACAACATGACGACTGTTGCGTACATCAACCATCAGGGGGGAACAAGGAGTTCCCTGGCGATGGAAGAAGTGACCAAAATCATTCAATGGGCGGAGACTCACTCCTGCCACTTGTCTGCAATCCACATCCCAGGAGTGGAAAATTGGGAAGCGGATTTTCTGAGTCGTCAGACATTTCATCCGGGGGAGTGGGAACTCCATCCGGAAATCTTTGCCCAAATTACTCAATTGTGGGGCATTCCAGACATGGATCTGATGGCCTCTCGTCAGAACTTCAAGGTTCCTTGCTACGGGTCCAGATCCAGGGATCCCAAGGCGACTCTAGTAGATGCACTAGTAGCACCTTGGACCTTCAAACTAGCTTATGTATTCCCACCGTTTCCTCTCATCCCCAGGCTGGTAGCCAGGATCAATCAGGAGAGAGCATCGGTGATCTTGATAGCTCCTGCGTGGCCACGCAGGACTTGGTATGCAGACCTGGTGAATATGTCATCGGCTCCACCATGGAAGCTACCTTTGAGACGAGACCTTCTTGTTCAAGGTCCGTTCGAACATCCGAATCTGGTCTCACTCCAACTGACTGCTTGGAGATTGAACGCTTGATCTTATCAAAGCGAGGGTTCTCAGATTCTGTCATTGATACTCTTGTTCAGGCCAGAAAGCCTGTAACTAGAAAAATTTACCACAAAATATGGAAAAAATATATCTGTTGGTGTGAATCTAAAGGATTCCCTTGGGACAAGGTAAAAATTCCTAAGATTCTATCCTTTCTTCAAGAAGGTTTGGAGAAAGGATTATCTGCTAGTTCCTTGAAGGGACAGATTTCTGCCTTGTCTGTGTTACTTCACAAAAAGCTGGCAGCTGTGCCAGATGTTCAAGCCTTTGTTCAGGCTCTGGTTAGAATCAAGCCTGTTTACAAACCTTTGACTCCTCCTTGGAGTCTCAATTTAGTTCTTTCAGTTCTTCAGGGGGTTCCGTTTGAACCCTTACATTCCGTTGATATTAAGTTATTATCTTGGAAAGTTTTGTTTTTGGTTGCAATCTCTTCTGCTAGAAGAGTTTCAGAATTATCTGCTCTGCAGTGTTCTCCTCCTTATCTGGTGTTCCATGCAGATAAGGTGGTTTTACGTACTAAACCTGGTTTTCTTCCGAAAGTTGTTTCTAACAAAAACATTAACCAGGAGATAGTCGTGCCTTCTTTGTGTCCGAATCCAGTTTCAAAGAAGGAACGTTTGTTGCACAATTTGGATGTTGTTCGTGCTCTAAAATTCTATTTAGATGCTACAAACTATTTTAGACAAACATCTTCCTTGTTTGTTGTTTATTCTGGTAAAAGGAGAGGTCAAAAAGCAACTTCTACCTCTCTCTCTTTTTGGATTAAAAGCATCATCAGATTGGCTTATGAGACTGCCGGACGGCAGCCTCCTGAAAGAATCACAGCTCATTCCACTAGGGCTGTGGCTTCCACATGGGCCTTCAAGAACGAGGCTTCTGTTGATCAGATATGTAAGGCAGCGACTTGGTCTTCACTGCACACTTTTACTAAATTTTACAAGTTTGATACTTTTGCTTCTTCTGAGGCTATTTTTGGGAGAAAGGTTTTGCAAGCCGTGGTGCCTTCCATCTAGGTGACCTGATTTGCTCCCTCCCTTCATCCGTGTCCTAAAGCTTTGGTATTGGTTCCCACAAGTAAGGATGACGCCGTGGACCGGACACACCTATGTTGGAGAAAACAGAATTTATGTTTACCTGATAAATTACTTTCTCCAACGGTGTGTCCGGTCCACGGCCCGCCCTGGTTTTTTTAATCAGGTCTGATAATTTATTTTCTTTAACTACAGTCACCACGGTATCATATGGTTTCTCCTATGCAAATATTCCTCCTTTACGTCGGTCGAATGACTGGGGAAGGCGGAGCCTAGGAGGGATCATGTGACCAGCTTTGCTGGGCTCTTTGCCATTTCCTGTTGGGGAGGAGAATATCCCACAAGTAAGGATGACGCCGTGGACCGGACACACCGTTGGAGAAAGTAATTTATCAGGTAAACATAAATTCTGTTTTTTTCTTTTATGATTCGGATAGAGCATGCAATTTTAATCAAGCTTCTAATTTATACTATTTTCAATTTTTCTTCATTCTCTGGCTATCTTTATTTGAAAGAGCAGGAATTAAAGCTTTGGAGCCTGCTTATTTTTTGTTCAGTACCCTGGATAGGGCTTGTTGATTGGTGCCTGCATTTAGCCATCCAATCAGCAAGAGCAAACCAGGTTCTCAACCAAAAATGAAGCTTTTATTCCTGCTTTTTCAAATAAAGATAGCAAGAGAAAGAAGAAAAAATGATAATAGAAGTAAATTAGAAAGCTGCTTTAAATTGCATGCTCTATCCGAAACATGAAAGAAAATTATTTGGGTTTAGTATCCCCAGCCATCATTTACACACTTGATGTCCCTAATTGTACTCAGCAGAAGAGATTAGTTAAGGAAAACCTATATTTCAACATGAATGCACCTATTACTATATATAAGGAAACGTCCTTTATAGAAACTAAAACTTTGCACTTATATATTCAATATTTAAACAATTATATATTTTAATATTTGCTTCAATACATAATAAATTGTTTACTGTTTAAAGTCTCTTTAATAGCACACATTCTGGACGCTTGAGTTAGCAACTAGGAAACCAATGGATTTAAACAAAATGTGGAATGTGAATTTTTATATTTAATGCAATTCAGATTGTATAGGTTTGACTACTCAGTCGATAATTATCTCGATCATTTGCTGTTGGTTTAAATATCCTTTTTGCTATTGAGGCTTTGGGTCCTACTTTATCTCTGGGGGAGCAACAATGTTCCTTTCCTTGAAGCAGGTAACAGAATGTGATATTGGGCAATATGTTTGTGAGTGTGGATTTACCTTTATTTAAAGGGACATTATACACTCAGTTTTTCTTTGCATAAATGTTTTGTAGATGATTTTTTAAATAACATTGCTCTGATTTTCAGACTCCTAACCAAGCCCCAAAGTTTTATGAGAATACCGTCAGCTACCTTCTCCAGCTTGCTCCTGTTTGTGTAAAAGGTATTTTCATATGCAAAAGAAGGGGGAGGGGGGAGTGTCTTATTTCCCACTTGCAGTGGGCTTTCCAGCTCCCTTTTCAACAGAGCTAAACTGAGAGCGTCAAAGTAAGTTTTTAAACCATTTTATACTGGATTTTTATATCAGTATCTGTGCATCTTATTCTTTATAGTAGTGTCTATTACATGCAGTTATATGAAAATAATCTTTTTGAATCTAAAATGTTTCCACCTGTCAGCATTCACTTGTTTATCTACCTTTATGATCAGTGTGAGAATGAGTATTTAAAAATCTAGATAAGATCAAAGTAGTTTCACTATTTCATCCTATACTATCATGGTAATTAATAGCTTCAAAATATAGAACTGATTTAGAACATTCTAGAAAGTGCTATGAACAGAGGCATCTCCAGGACCCATATATACTTGATGTGGGTGGCACTCAATCACAACCTGAGGGGCCACTAATAATTGACAACGATAATACACACATATATATATATATATATTAGTGACAAATTTAAAAAGTATATGCTATATTATTTACAGCTTCCTCTATCTGCTTAATGATTTGTCCAGGAACTGGAAGCAGGACATTTTAAAATATTCGGGTGCAACACTGTGCAATGCAGAGCGGCAAAATAAAGTGCTTCCTATACGGAAAATACAGTGCTTTAATCTACTTCTAATATAAAAAATGCTTCTAGTAAAAATGCTGACTGTTTTTCAGTTGCATACACATATACGCTGTTTGGGCTTGTGCACCAGTATTCAAGCTCAGAGAGCTAAAAGTGGTGTGTATTGTGTTTGAAAAGACTTAAAGGGACAGTAAAGTCATAATTAGACATTTATGATTAAGTCCAGGGGTGCCCAAGAGGTAGATCGCAAAGGCGCTGCTTGTAGATCGCGGCCGATGTGATCAAAATTATGTGGTCAAGTTACGCAATCTCAACACTGCGGCGTGAGTAGAGTATGGTTGCTAGGATACCGCTTTATCTACCGCAGTGTGTAAAATGGCGGGTCATTAAACAGTCTGATGGTCAGACATGAAAAGTGCTACAGGATTGGATATTGAAGGACATCAATTTCAACCAATCAATTTAGATGAAATTTGAACGACAACACAATTGGCCTATCAAAAGCATGGTTGAGTTAGTACTCTCCCAATGGATATGGTGGTATAGTATAGTTAGGAGGGTAAGCGTCAATAGATAGAAAAAGTAAAGGCAGAGGCTGCTGTGCTATGCTGAAGGAAGAAGTCTGACGTCTAGCAATTGAAGGTGTTGCAATCAGCCAAAAAAGGTTATTCCAGCCTTCAAAATGTAAAAAACCTTTATTGTTTCACATAGGGTCCATAGAAAAAGAAATACAATGTTTAAGGCCTGCTATAGACACTTACAGTGTACATGACTAAGGGCCTATAGCAGTCCTAATAAAGGTTTTTTTAAATTTTGGAGGCTTGAATAACCTTTTTTGGCTGAATGGATTACTATTGGGACGTGGCAGGTCCTCTGTTCTGTGCCCCACAGACCAAAGGACAGGTGTGCTGTTTTCCAAACCGTTTTGAGAACACATTTTTTTTCTTCGTGATTCAGATATAAAACTTTCTAATTTACTCCTATTATCCATTTTCCTTCATTCTCATGGTATCTTTATTTGAAAAACAGGAATGTAAGCTTAGGAGCCGGCCCATTTTTAGTGGGTAGATCTCGTTGAGCTGGTGATTTGAAAAGTAGATCCCAACACAAAATAGAGTGGGCACCCCTGCTTTAGACCGAACATACAATTTTAAACAACTTTGCAAGTTGATTCTATTATTTAATTTGCCTCCTTCTCTTGTTATCCTTTGCTGAACATTTTATCTAGGAAAGCTCAGGAGCAGCAAAGAACCTAGGTTCTAGCTGCTGATTGGTGGCTGCATATATATACTGATTGTCATTGGCTCACCCATGTGTTCCGTTAGAAACCAGTAGTGCATTGCTGCTGCTTCAACAAATGATACCAAGAGAATGAAACAAATTTGATAATAGAAGTAAACTAGAAAGTTTTTAAAATATGCTCTACTAGACAGACGGGGAGACTAGACAGACAGCAATCATGCATGTGCAGAATATGAAGGGAAAGGGGCGGAGGTGCAAAATGAATTATTTTTGTAATGAAATAGCTGGCTTTGTTCTTGAAACCACAACCCATCACAATGGATTGAGCTTGCAGGGAAATCAGGTATGCTTATTTTATCACTTTCTGTACACATACACACACACACACACACATGCTTCTTTAGTGTTTTAGAAACACATTTTTTTTATCTTGAGAAAAGTTTATGTTGCTATGTACTGAACCCAATTTTTTTATTTTATGATTCAGATAGAGCATGCAATTTTAAGCTACATTCTAATTTATTCCTATTATCAATTTTTCAGGAATGCAATGCTTACGAGCTGGCCCATCTTTGGTTCAGCACCTAGGTAGTATGTGCTGATTGGCGGCTAAACCAGCCACCAATCAGCAAGCGCTATCCATGGTGCTGAACAAAACTTGGGCTGGCTTGTAAGCTTACATTCCTGCTTTTTCAAATAAAGATACCAAGAGAATGAAAAAAAATGATAATAGGAATAAATTAGAAAGTTGCTTAAAATTGCATTCTGAATTCTAAAAGAAAAAAAATTGGGTTCAGTATCCCTTTAATGTAAAAGAGAGACTCCTACATTATATTACAAGATCTAAAAAAACAAAAAATCCTAAAGATTGTGTGTGATTTCTTTCCATGCTGATGAAGTTTTGAATATCAGGTCCTAAGAGAGAACAATTGAAAATTACCATTTTATTGCTTATCTCTCATACCTCCTACTGGGAGTGCAATTTCTTCTGATGGCTATGTTTACCCATTCTATAGCCAATACTGAAGTATAAAAAAAGGTTAGTATAGGTAGGGATCAGATGCTGATATAAAGGAGCTAAACAAAGGAATACAGTTCTACAGGTAAAATGGATAATTGGAAACAAATTAAAGGGGCCACAATTAAGGGTATCCTGTCCC
Organism: Bombina bombina; assembly: GCF_027579735.1. Lineage (NCBI taxonomy): Eukaryota > Metazoa > Chordata > Amphibia > Anura > Bombinatoridae > Bombina > Bombina bombina. Next base: position 122,705,577 of record NC_069502.1, on the reverse strand, counting down.
TGAATGTAAAAGTATTAGTTTAATCTAATGTACTCCATAAATAATTTAAATAATATGATGTGTTCTTACGTTAATACTGTTTGCTGCTTTACATTTTTATACTGTTTTGTTCTGCATTGTTTACTGTGCCCCAAGTTAACTGACCATCTTCATATACTACACAGAGCAGTATACAAGCCCATTTACAGTTAGACCGTAGATAAGAAAGATATGTAATAGATGGTACAAGGCAATTTGCTGCACACCTACATCTAAAAGTAGCCACCAATCAGCAAGCGCTACCAAGGTTCTGAACCAAAAATGGGCAGGCTCCTAACCTTACATTATTGCCTTTTCAAATAAAGATACCAAGAGAACAAAGAAAAGTTGATAAAAGGAGTGAATTAGAAAGTTGCTTAAAATGGCATGCTTTATCTAAATCATGAAAGTTTAAGTTTGACTAGACTATCCTTGTAAGGTTACATTAAAAGATCATTAAAGTTTTTTGCTACTAAAAGAGGATATGTTGCAGCTTTTGTGCTAAACATTGTTTTATGCTTGTGGGGTGTGCCACTAGAGATGAGGGAGCTGTCCTTGTCTGCCAGTGATCTGCTAATAGACCAGCTGCACTTGCTGTATTATAAAAAAAATAAAAAATAAATACTATATTTCATGCAAAAAAACAAAACAAAACCACATTTAGTTACTGCTCTTTTATATCCATGAATGGAATTTTCTAGATAATTTCTTGCTGCTGTGGAAGACAATGTCAATTTATACATTTATTAAAGAGTTAAATATCTGATTTGGGACCTTAGCACACTATATTTTATATACCCCATAGCATTCCTAACACTAATACAACCCATCCTCTGTTACGGTTCTGCTCTGTTAAAACTTACTCTCCCATTAAAAAGTCAGATATCCCAGCCTGGCAGCACTAGATACCAGATTATACAGAAAATGAGACTTCATTCTGCTGTTTATCTGCTTCTCTGCAGCTAGTGTTCAGAATGATTGACAGCTAAAATGATTTATCTAAGGATTCTCAGTCCCGAGGACAACCTTAGCCAAGTATAGATCCTCGGTTACTGCAAGTTCCCGTGCCCTTACTAATTGAAGGGAAGTGAAATGTTCTGCTTGAGTAGGTGCAGGTCACGATGAGTATTATGTAACACATACTTTTCCTTTATTCAGCTTCTCTGCTGTTATTTCTTCTGTCTGAAAGTTATATATCGTCTTGTGTAATTCTGTATTTTTGTTTGTTCTTAACAGTACACCAAAAATTGTTGATATGATTTTAAGAATTTAGTGTTTTTCCCCCATTTCAGACCTGAAAAAGTAGGCTGTAGTATAAATATTCAAAAATATTACAACTGTATGTAGTAAATATGTACATACATACCTATGTATGTACATACATACCCTACCTATATACATACATATCTACATACATATACATACCTATGTACCTACATACCTATGTACATGCATACCTACCTGCATACCCATATACATACATATCTACATACATATACATACCTATGTACATACATACCTACCTACCCATATACATCTACATACATATACATACCTATATACATACATACATACCTATGTACATACATACCTACCTACATATATACCTATATACATACATACATATTTATATACATATACATACCTATGTACATACCTACCTATCCTATATACATACGTACCTACCTACCTATGTACCTACATACCTACCTGCATATATACATACCTACATACATAACTACATACATACCTACCAACCTATATACAAAAGACATTAGAACTGCTGTATAGTCCTGGTGGTTCATTGCCAGTTCTGTGCTTTATGTGAGGGTTGTAGGATATGGGTTATATATAGTATCTATAATGGGGTTGAGGCAGATGTGTGTATGCATGCTTTGTTTCATGATTGGGGCTACTTGGCATGTTGTATGCACTATACTAGTTTTTGTGATTAGTGGGGCTGTATCTGGTTTCATGCAAGCTCAAAGGGAACCACTTGTTTAATTTAGTTTTGTTTCTGGGACATAATCACTATATGTTTTTCTCATTTGAATTCTCATCACAAATACTGTAGTATTGTTTTTTTGTAAGATAATTTTTATCAATAAGTTGTTTAGGTTGTAGTTAAAGCTATTGCTAACTCTAAGGGCTAGATTTCAAGTTATTTTAGCTTGTGTCCCTGTAAAGTGGCAAATCTGTCTGTTTACAGGCGCACTTTAAATAATCAGCCATTACGAGTGGGAGCACTTTGCGCTAAGCACAATTAACCAGAGGTTAGACCACTGGTTAATAAAAACAAACAAAAAACTGCACAAAGCAGTTATAAGGGCTTAACGTGAGAGGATGTAGGAAAAACGGCACTGAAAAGTGACTTTACATTGTGGTCTATAGTGGGGACTGTGTTTTAACTGTAAATATTATCTATATGCTTATATACATATATTATATATTTATGTGTTACTATGTGTATATACACATATAAACACATACAGTACATATATATGTATATATTTTTAATTTGCTGGGTGACTTACCCCCTGCGCTGATCTAGGTGCTTTGCCGTGTCTCATGGAGATGAGAATGAGGCTCCCATTGGAGCTTATGGAAGTGGGCTCTTATGAATGCATTGCGTACGCTGGTATTACTGAGTGGAGCATAAATATCGTGCTTGCAAAAGTGCAATGTTGCGCTCCACTTGTAATCTAGGTCTAAGTTGGGGAAGTCTTCTGGCCCCAACAAACTTCCCATAGGATGCTATAATTCTTAATCTTGACATAGCTCCTACTTTGGCAAACTTTGACTCTGAACAAACTTGGCTAGACAAAAGGTTTACAGAAGAACTTATTTACATGCTCCCTAAGCCAGAGAGGGACCTCACTCTCACTTCCTCTTACAGACCTATCTTGGTACCTAATAGATACTACAAGCTATTTACTAAGATCTTAGCAGACAGATTTGCGGACATCCTACAGTTCTTTATAAACGCTGACCAGACTGGATTTATCAAAAAAGCGTTCCTCTGTTGTTAATATATGAAAGACCCTAGCTGTAATTTCTCAATATTGGCATAAACGGTTTACAGACGTGAGGACTCCTATAGATGAATCATGTCTTTTGGCATTCAATGCTGAAAAATTGTTTGACAGAGTGGAGTGGGACCACCTTTACATCTCATTAAAATTATTTGGCCTAACTGGGAACTTATTAGCAGCAATTCAACAATTATACACTCTGCCTTCTGCTTCCCTTATTACCAATGGAGGTGCATCCTCCTCATTTGTGCTCAAAAGAGGGACTAGGCAGGGATGCCCACTATCTCCACTACTGCTCAATATGGTGATAGAGCCATTAGCTTGTTACATTAGGCAGCATAGTGAGGGGCTTAGAATTAACAAATAAACTTTTATACATGTCACTTTAAGTAGCCAACCTTCTATTTTATGTTAATAATCTTACAGTGCATATTCTCTTACTACTGGAAATCATGAATAGATTTGGAGCCTTTTCTGGCTATTAACATAGACAAGTCTGAAGTGATCAGGTTATGTAACACAGCTCCTCCATTATGAAATACTAATCTGAAAATAACCATCTGGTACTTTTAAATACCTTGGTTTTCTATTGCATGTCAATCTGCATCGTCTGTATCCTTTAAATATCAGTAAAACCATCACAAGCATTCAAAATCTTCTGTTAGTTGGCACAAACTCCCTCTAACTGGATGAATACAGCTGCCTAAAATGATTGTGCTTCCTAAAATCCTATATGGGTTACAAATGCTTCCTCTTCTCCTGACAAGTAAGGATATCCACACCCTATCACCTTCATAAACGCATTTCTTTGAGGAAATAGAAAACATAGGATCACCAAAGTAAACTTGGCAATACCAGAAAAAATGGCAGGCATATGATTCCCTATCATTCAATGGTATAATTGGGCTTCTCTCATTAAACTCTCATTAAATTAAATTGACTGGCTAACCTGCTCCAATCATTCTGTTCTTCACGAGAATCACATACCCCATTCACCCTGCCTACCTTCCGCATTCTAAATAATAATCCCTCCCTTTCCATATTTAGCTAAACTTCATTTTTAGGGACCCCCGGAGTGCCTGGGATGAGATATGTAGACTTTGGGTGTAGAATTCGAAGCCAGCAAATACCTACCCATTCAGGGGAATCCCAATTTTTTGCCTGGCTATATACCACAGAGACCTTTTGGAGTTGGAATTGTCAGACACTCATCTCTGTAGAGCAATTGTTACACCCCGTCACCCTGCAATCCCTACCTTTTGCGAAGATTCAGAAGAGATACATGCTATCTAATACCCATAAATTTGCATGTTGTCTAATGTTGTCATTACACCCAATCACTTTTATTTAATGGCCTTATAAATTTAGAGGTGTCTAACGCGGATAGACTTTGCACTTTAGCAAAGCAAGGATACTTTTCTTTCACACAAGTGTAAACTTTGATTGTTACATTAAAAACAGCCTTCCTTGGACAAAATATTAACCAAATGGCAGGGGTGAGAGGGGTCTTGCTATAACCTCAGAGGAGGAGATAGCAAATAGCTTTATTAAAGTTGGAGAAGTGACCCTATCAGCAAACTTGAGGAAACTCACACAAAAACCACCATGATGCATATATCACACCAAAATTACATTCCAAATGGGTCTCTGGAGCATAAGAAATGTTGTTTGGCCTCCTCTCCAGACTTCACACACCTGTTTTTTGCATTGTCCTAAACTACAAAGGTTTTGGTTCAAAATATCATACTGGCTTTCAAAAATACTCAAAGATAAGATAACATTCTCAGTAAAATACATCTGTTTTTTGCAAGAAGGTGTCAGCAAGACTAATTATCAAAGGTTTATGAACATGGTCATACTTATGGCTAGAAAATGTTATACTTCAGTATTTGGAATAACAGTAGCGCCCTAGATGTTCAGGAAGATCTAGAAAAGAGGTTCCAGACATTTGTTCACAAGTGGAAAGGCTTTTTATTATAAAAAAAATAGAATACTGCACCTTAGGTAGCAGATATATGTTTTGCCTTGTTGGTGTTTTAGTTTTATTTATTTTACTTTTGTTTACTTTAATTAAGTTAGAGGAAAACTATTCTGTCAATAAAATATGTAAAATTTACTTGAGTGTCACACTGACCTTTTCTTTGTTTTTTTCTGCATTTAGCTGACATTGGGTTGATTTAAAAACCGTATTATTGAACCAATTTGCAAATGTCACATTGCTTGTTTGTTTTTCTCTCCAGCTTTTTAGATACTTGTGTTGGCACTTAGGTTTTTAATTAAATAAAGAAATAATAATAAAAAAAAAGTATTTAGCAAATATATCAGAAGTTGTTTTTGGCATGTTTAGGGGGCATGTTTTAAACTGGAAAGTACTGTAAAATTGTTTACAATTACTTGTTACACCAGCATTTAAAATTTACTCTTGTGAGCTGCTGGTGCAATGCTGAATACGGCGAGCGTATTGCTCGCCGTATTCAGCGAGGTCTGGCGGACCTGATCTGCAGTGTCGGATCAGGTCCACCAGACCTTGATACATATGCCCCTTAGTCTGAACTTCAAATGAGTAATAGATTTTTTTTTCTGACAATTTTAAAAGTTATGTCTTTTTCCACTCCACCTGTACCATGTGACAGCCATCAGCCATTCACAAATGCATACACGTACCATGTGACAGCAATCAGCCATTCACAAATGCATACACGCATGATCTTGCACATGCTCAGTAGGAGCTTGTGACTCAAAAAGTTTAAATATAAAAAGACTGTGCACATTTTGTTAATGGAAGTAAATTGGAAAGTTGTTTAAAATTGGATACTCTATCTCAATAATGAAAGGTTAATTTTGATTAAGTGTCCCTTTAAAAAGCATGTGATAAGAGGCAGCCCTCAAAGGCTTAGAAATTAGCATATGAGCCTACCTATATTTAGTTTAAACTAAAAATACCAAGAGAAAAAAGCAAATTTGATGATAAAAGTAAATTGGAAAGTTGATTAAAATTAAAAGTCCTATCTGAATAATGAAAGTTTAATTTATACTAGACTGTCCCTTTAATTGCACAATTGCTGATATGCTGATCAGTGGCAGTTTCTGTTTGCTACCAGCAGTACTTCTACTTTGTGTTTAACCCCTTGTTTTCACATCTGCTGTGTCAATTTAAACTCCACTACCTACCCTCTGCCAAAACAGGGGTGGACAAATTTATTTGAAATGTAGCTGTCAGCAAGAAAATGTGGGAACAAACAGCATCATTTATTCAGGAGCCAGACAAAGTTGTTGTACAAAGCTGTTAGCCAGTAATAAAGTTTTAGGAGCTGTTACTCTGAGACCTCTGACATTTGACAAACTCTGTTCCATGAGTATTAATCTAGAGAAGCAGGTTCTGATACCCTCAAGTTTATTGTCGGGTTGGCAATCTATTAATATTAATCTATTAATATTTGCTGCATGGATAAGTTAGTCTTACAGGAAAGATTTGGAAATGGTTAAGAAGATAAGCAGATCATTAGGGACCAGGCAGCATAGCTATCTGATAAGCTGATTGTGACGATTAAGCCTTTCCACTCAACCGTCACAATGGCGAGGGTGTGGGCATGAAGGGGTTAATAACACTAAGCTTTTGGTTTCCTTAACCTTTAACTCTACAAAGGACCTAAAGGGACACCAAATTAAATCCCAAATCCTGCTCACACAACCCCAGTTTAGCACTTGCTGTCACCACCAAGAAATTTGAAAAAAGGGGTGTCTTGGAAACCCCAATAACTCACACAAATTAACAATTAGGTAACATGCCTTTAACCTTGTCTATTCAGAGTGTGAATTCAGATATTAGAGCCCAAAGACAGAATTAGATTTTTTGTATGTTTAATAACAAAAATACCAATACAGGTTACACAGTGCCAAATTATAAAAACATTCAAAATAACATATATGTGCAAAGATACAATTCTTTAAAATAAAATGGGACATAAAATAACACAATATCTAAGCTTATTACCAAGTTCCTGTAGCTATGTGGAGAACTCTTTTAGATGTTAGCTGCTTCGTGTCCCAGGTTAGTTCTTTTTGCTTTCTCTGTAATATTAAGTTATAACCTGGTGTTCCCTTTGTCTTGTCAAGGCCCACACCCTTATTATAATTTACGATAATTCAACCATTCATAGCCAGCCTTAACTCACAGTATCAAGAAGTACCATCCACCAGAAGAGGAGGGGATCTTAGATCACAGCATTCCTGGAAAAACATAGATTTTACACAAAGAACATTTCAGATTAACCTGGCAATGCTAAGACATACCACCTCTGTTGGGTAGCCAATCCAGGTATCAACTACTCCTCATGAGTGTATCATGACACAGATCATTAGGGACCAGGCAGCATAGCAACATGTATACAGATACTGAGATCTCTCTCCATAGGTTAGGGGATGCAGTGAATGTTTATAGGCAGACACAAGATCACAATCTCAGATCTGCTTAAAGGAAAAGAACATTCCTTCTCCCCAGAGAATTCAGCCAATAATGTGAATGGGGAGATGTTGGCACCAGCACCAACCAACATGATTGCCTTACCAAGTGATTCCCCCACCCCCAATATTAGATAAACACATTGTTATATACAAGCAATAGTGCAATAATAAAATGCTTTAACACATAAGATAATTTTCTTTTTGCACATATCCATTTAAGAGAAAGAAACAGACTAAGACACACATTTCTATGTAATAGAGACTTACAGCTGCAAATAACTTTTAGGAAAGATTGAAAGTGTTACTTGATACACATTCCTGAGATGGGTCTTGCAAAGGGTGATCTATTTATATGCAAATATTCTTTGTTATATGCTAGCTACCAAAGTCTTAGGCAAAAATGTTCTGAATGCCAACGTATCCCCAGCAGAGAGAAGGTGCCACACAGGGCATCCTCAGGCAAAGTAATATCTGTAGTCTTGGAAGTTCCACTGTTCAGCAGTGCCCCTAAGGAGACCTTCTGGTTCTACATTGATGCGTAAAGGGATATGAAACACAACATTTTTCTTTTCTGATTTTGATAGTGCAATTGAAATTTGCTTCATTCTCTTGATATCATTTCTTGAAGAAGAAGCACTGCACTATTGGGAGCTAGCTGAACACATCAGGAGTGCAATGACAACATGACAATGCATATATATGCAGTCACCAATCAGCAGCTAGCTCCCAGTTGTGTATTGCTGCTAATGCGCCTACCTATGTATGTAGGAGATTGTGTAGGAGAGCTAACGGCAGTGATGGCTCCTAAAGGTTCAGATGGCGTGGTTGGGACGTATCGGTGCTGTGGATTGTGCATTACATAACATAGTCTCTGCAAAACCTTCTATGTTACCAATTAAACCTCAGAAAACATGTTTACAGGTTCAGGGGTGTTCCCTTAGCTGAACAGAGGAGTGCCCAGGGTATATGTGAAATTCTGTAAACATTTTAAACAAGCTATTTTCACTGATTTTTCTTGCCAGCTGTATGCAGGTGACGTTTGCTCAAAATTCACAATTCACTTGACAGAGAAGTAATATATACTAAATATATACTAAACTATAGGCAAAAGCAAATAAAATTGTAGTGAAAAAGTGCAATTTGAGATTTTATATCAGCCCCAGGTGTTTTCCAGTTACTTTTTACTCCCCTGTGAAATTCTGTACCCCAGTGAGCCTCATTACTTTATATTAAAGGTATCTCTCATTTCTCTGGGACTTCCAGGTTCTGCCCTTTTTGTTATAGAATTCACTGAGTTCAACCTCTGTGAAGTCTGCACTATTATTTCTCTCCAAACTAGAGAATCTTTGCTTATCAGGCCCATAGAAAGTAATGAAGCTCTCTGCGAATCTGAAGCTTTCAGTGTTTCAGTTTCATTTTAAAAGAAGACATACAAAGTGCAATGGGACTTGAAAAAGATACACATACTGTCAGCCTGTGGAAGGTAATCTCACCCCTGTAAAGGAGAGAGGGAATTTTTAGGACCACAACTGCAGGTTTAGGAGTGTTGTGAATGTATCAGTGATTCTGTGTAAGTGAGGGAAGGCAGCAAGGATCAGAATCATTAGATACAGTTCACTTTAATATAAGGATAGGAGTGACAATGGCTGAGACCTCAGAGCATATAGCCCCACTCAGTATTGACAAACTGGTTCCCACATATAAACAACAAACAATTGCAAGTTAAAGTTTTAGACATACCATATCTAATCATAGGTGGCAGCAGACATAGTGTACAACTTAAGGCAACAAATAGGGTTAATGAGATTTATGCAGCAATTAGGTGTTGAATCTGAACTCTTAAGAATATAGGTTGAATAGAGCATTTACATATGAAGGCAACCTAACTAAGATTCTGAGACATGTCAGGAGTAATTGCTGAATGATCGTAAGTTACTTCGGTATGAGTTTGAAGGAAGCGCTTTTGAGACTTACTAGTAAAAGTAAAGGGTGAGGTCTGTCCGGACAGAGCGAAGTTCCCCTGCAGAGTTTGGGGAAATTGCAGCGTGTGCGATGGCGTGTGACGTCACAGCTTGCCGGTTCCGGTCCTGTGTTTGGTAGAGAGGTGAGCCGCGTCTGTCTCTAAAGTTGCAAGCAGGTTAGAGGGTGAGAAGCTGGATTCAACAATCAAGCAATTTGGTATGAGTAGGAGGGAAATTTAAACTGCTTGTTGGGGAGGAGTTATGTAAGTGTGAAAAGACACAGCTATACAAAGGATAAGGCAAAGAACTTAGTCAATTATTACAGGACCCCCCCCCCAAAGATCAACTCCGGGGATCGAGTCCAGGACGATCAGGATAACGTTCATGGAACCTGGCCACCAACCGGGGGGCAGAAAGATTGGAAGCCGGTTCCCAGGAGTCCTCCGAATCAGGGTAGCCTTTCCAATGGACCAGATACTGAAGCTGCCCACGAAAACGTCGGGAGTCCAAGACATCTTGTACCTCATACTCCAGGGCGGTATCCTGTAGATGAGGAAGTAAAGGAATAGAAGGATCATGGTGACGAAGTTGTCTATAAGGCTTGAGGAGAGACACATGAAAGGTAGGATGGGATTTCAGATTTGCTGGTAATGCAAGAGTAACAGCGTTCATATTCACAATTTTTATGATGGGAAATGGTCCAATGAAGTTTGAAGATAATTTCCTGGAAGGAAGGGGTAAATGTAGATTACGTGTTGATAACCAAACGTAGTCACCTACACTATATTTAGGCGAGGAAATCCTTTTTTTATCATAATGGAATTTATAGCGATCCTTGGCGATGCGAATATTTTCAGCAGTTAGTGAAAAAGATTCACTAATAGTGTTGATGAGGTCATTCACAACAGGACAACTGTTGCTGTCCATAGAATCCCATTCAAAAGAAGGATGGAAACCATAATTAATGAAGAATGGTGAGAACTTTGTAGAGGAATGGATGGAATTGTTGAAGGCGAATTCTGCGTATGGTAGTAGTTGTGTCCAGGTATCTTGTTTAGCTGAAATGAAACATCTTAAATATTGTTCTATGCACTGGTTTGTCCTTTCAGTCTGGCCATTAGTTTGGGGATGGAAAGAGGTACTGAGACGTCTAGAAATACCCAATGAGTGACAAAGTTGTTTCCAGAATTGGCTGGTGAATTGAGTTCCCCTATCTGAGGTAATACTATTAGGGAGTCCGTGATACTTGAATATATGATGTATCATTAAGGAAATGGTTTCAGAAGAAGTTGGCAGCTTATGGTAGGGCACGAAATGTGCCATTTTACTAAATAGGTCTACGACTACTAGTATGGTGTTATTCCCTTCAGAAATAGGTAGGTCGACTATGTAGTCAATTGCTATGTCCTTCCAAGGACGGTCAGGAGTTGGTAATGGGATCAATTTCCCGTAAGGGGGAGTCCTCCCTTTTTTTGTAGTTTCGCAGATTAAGCAGGTTTTAACGTAATCCTCAACATCAGAGAGGCAGGTAGGCCACCAAAAGAATCTGGAGACTAATTCTTGAGTTTTCTTTATGCCCATGTGTCCAGCAGATGGAGAATCATGTAAAGTTTTTAAGACTGTTGTTCTGAGACTGTTGGGTACATAGATTTGTTGTTGATAATAATACAACCCATCCGAGTGTAAATCCAAGACCTGTAATGGTTTATTGGAGTCAGCCTGTTGTGCTGATTTGAACTGAATGTTTTGTTCTGTAGTTAAAGCTAAGAATCTGTCAAGAGGAATTAAAGGTGAAAGGTTTGGATGTGACACTTGGTCCACCAAGTGTCTTGAAAGGGCATCAGCCTTCTTGTTCTTGTTTGCAGGACGGTAGGTGATAAGATAATTAAATCTAGCCAAGAATAGGTTCCATCGGACCTGTCGTGCGCTAAGAGTCCTATTAGATTGTAGGTATTCTAGATTTTTGTGATCCGTGTAAATCAAGATTGGAAGAAGGGTCCCTTCTAGAAGGTGTCTCCATTGTTCCAATGATGTTTTGATTGCTAACAGTTCTTTATCACCTATTGGATAGTTTATTTCAGCTGAATTAAGAATACGTGAATAGAAGGCAACAGGATGCAGAGGATCTTTTGGAGTCTGCCTCTGTGAGAGAATTGCCCCCAAAGCATAATTAGATGCATCTACTTCCAAGATGTACTGCAACTCAGAATTAGGGAATTGGAGGATAGGGGCCGTAGTGAAAGCTTTTTTTAAAAAATTGAATATTCCTTCTAATTCATCGTTCCATTTGAAGTGTGTGTCAGATTTGGTCAAGTTAGTTAATGGTCTAGTCAAGTCAGCAAAATTTTTAATAAACTTTCTGTAGAAATTGGCGAAACCCATGAACCTTTGTATATCCTTTTTACTTTTTGGGGAAGGCCAATTTTGAATTACCGATATCTTATCATTATCCATCTGGATACCTTGGGGTGATACAATATAACCTAGAAATTTAATTTCTTTGGAGTGAAATAAGCATTTTTCTAGTTTAACATAAAGAGAGTTCTCTCGTAACCGTGTTAATACTAGGGTGACATGTTTGATGTGTTCAGTAAGTGAGGTAGAGAATATGAGTATGTCATCCAGGTATATTACCATAAATAAATCCAAAAAATCCTTGAAGATATCATTTATGAAATACTGAAAGGTAGCCGGGGCATTACAGAGGCCAAATGGCATCACAGTATATTCAAAAAGGCCATAACGTGTACGGAATGCTGTAAGCCATTCATGACCCTCCTTTATTCGTACCAAGTTGTAAGCCCCTCTAAGATCCAATTTAGTGTATATGGTAGCATTTTGTAATCTATCAAGGAGTTGAGGAATTAAAGGTAGTGGATAGCGGTTTTTTATCGTACGCTTGTTTAACTCTCTGTAATCGATAATGGGTCTTAGGGATTGATCTTTGTTTTTAACAAAAAAAATACCAGCCCCAGCTGGGGAGGTGGAAGGACGTATAAAGCCTTTCTTCAAATTATCTGCCAAATAAGTTTTTAGATGTTGTAACTCAGGATCAGAGAGGGGAAATATATGGCCGTAAGGTATATCAACACCTGGTAGGAGATCTATAGGGCAGTCATAAACCCTATGAGGGGGTAGATTCTCTGATTCTTTTTTGTCAAAGACATCAGCGAATGTTATGTATTCCTTGGGGATTTGTAAAGGAACATCAAGTAAAATTTGTTCATGATGGAGACACAAATTTTTACAATAAGGAGAATCAAAGATGACATGTGAAGTTGACCATTGTATAGTGGGATCGTGTTGTTTAAACCAACTGATACCAAGTATAATGGGATATAGAGGTGAGGGTATAACATCAAAAGTAAGAAATTCTGTGTGTTGGTCATGTGTGGTGAGCCTTAAAGGTATGGTGTGGTATAAGATGGGTCCTGATGTAATTTCCTTACCATCAATAAAACGAAGTATACTAGGCACCATTTTCTTAACTAGTGGAATTTTATTTACAATAGTGAATTGGTAATCTATATAATTGTGGCTGGCACCAGAGTCAAGGATTGCTTGTGAGTTGAGTCTTTGCTGATCCCACTGTAATAAGATAGGAAGGGAGCAATGATTAGATTGTGGTTGTTTTAGGTGGATGTAGAGTAGTAACTGTTTGTTTGGTGGATGTTTCTAAGTGTGACTTTTCTGAGCGTCTCTCTCTGATGCGTCTATCTAATGTGATGCTAGCATCTATTAGGAGTTCTAAAGTCTCTGGGAGGGGTTGTCTAGCTAGCTCATCCTTGAGAGTATCTGAGAGGCCTAGGCGGAATTGATTGCGCAAGGAAAGGTCATTCCACTGTGTATCAGGGGACCATTTCTTAAACTCTGCGATGTAGTCCTCCACAGGCCTTTTATGTTGTCTCAGAGACCTCATTGCTGTCTCAGCAGACAGCTGTTTGTAGGGATCATCATATAGCTGTCCCATTGCTTTAAAAAACTGATCAAATGAGTACAGCAATGGGTCATTGGTTTCAAAAAACAAATTTGCCCATATACGTGGTTCACCACGTAGATAGGAAATTGTGGTGAGAACCTTCAAATGATCATTGAAGTATGTTTTGGGTTTTAATTTGAAATATAAGGAACATGAGTTTTTGAATTCCCTAAATTCTGAACGAATACCACTAAATGTTTGTGGAGGATTAGGTTGAGGTTCACTAGAACTAATATGTGCAGTGAGGGTATCAATTTTTTCATTGATGTATTGCTTTAAGGCAGAGTTTTCTAATTGTAGTGTATTTAACCCTGTTGTAAGGTTATCTACAGTTTGAGTTAATTTCTCTACATGAGATAATAAGGCTGCTGGGTCCATGGTAAGGCTTGATTGTTATTGTCAGCCTGTGGAAGGTAATCTCACCCCTGTAAAGGAGAGAGGGAATTTTTAGGACCACAACTGCAGGTTTAGGAGTGTTGTGAATGTATCAGTGATTCTGTGTAAGTGAGGGAAGGCAGCAAGGATCAGAATCATTAGATACAGTTCACTTTAATATAAGGATAGGAGTGACAATGGCTGAGACCTCAGAGCATATAGCCCCACTCAGTATTGACAAACTGGTTCCCACATATAAACAACAAACAATTGCAAGTTAAAGTTTTAGACATACCATATCTAATCATAGGTGGCAGCAGACATAGTGTACAACTTAAGGCAACAAATAGGGTTAATGAGATTTATGCAGCAATTAGGTGTTGAATCTGAACTCTTAAGAATATAGGTTGAATAGAGCATTTACATATGAAGGCAACCTAACTAAGATTCTGAGACATGTCAGGAGTAATTGCTGAATGATCGTAAGTTACTTCGGTATGAGTTTGAAGGAAGCGCTTTTGAGACTTACTAGTAAAAGTAAAGGGTGAGGTCTGTCCGGACAGAGCGAAGTTCCCCTGCAGAGTTTGGGGAAATTGCAGCGTGTGCGATGGCGTGTGACGTCACAGCTTGCCGGTTCCGGTCCTGTGTTTGGTAGAGAGGTGAGCCGCGTCTGTCTCTAAAGTTGCAAGCAGGTTAGAGGGTGAGAAGCTGGATTCAACAATCAAGCAATTTGGTATGAGTAGGAGGGAAATTTAAACTGCTTGTTGGGGAGGAGTTATGTAAGTGTGAAAAGACACAGCTATACAAAGGATAAGGCAAAGAACTTAGTCAATTATTACACATACATTTACAAAGTATGATACTAATTTGTTAAAGTTACACAGAAGCTGTGAAGGCATAATCAGAATTTGTAAAACCACAATCCTAAATACACTGCTGTATACAAAATAAAATACAAAATAGAAAGTGCAACGTTTAAATGTAATAAAACTTAATCCAAAGTGTAAAGTAATATAAAGTAATACGTTTTTAAAATGTAAGCTCACAAGTCCCCCTATCCTCTAGGCTTGCCGAAAACTAAAGCTAAGAAGCAGCGGTCGTAAGACCGCTGCTCCTTAACTCATCTGAGGTGGCAGATAGCAATCATATATCGTATCCGATCGGGATGATTTTCACCCCTTGTTAGCGGCCGATTGGCCGTGAATGTGCAGGGGGCGGCATTGCACAAGCATTTCACACAAAAGCGGATCATGTCTGCCCGACACTTGATAAATTGGCCCCTTAATGTTACAGAGCTGCATACTATGTTGGCACTTTATTAATTAACAATCGGTCTAGATTACGAGTCTTGCGTTATGAGTAAAAATGCAGCGTTAAGCCTCATAACGCTGCTTTTTTACTACCGCTGGTATTACGAGTCTTGCAGATTTAGGGGCACCGCACACTTTTTTGGCCTTACTGCAAATCAAGTTACGCAATTTGCGTATAGTCTTTTTTCCATGGGACTTCCATAGCGCCGGTATTACGAGGTTGTTCTGGGAGGCCAAAAAGATTTGTACCTCTAATCTGCCGCTCCGGACATCGCCGCCACTATAATAAACATATTAACCCCTAAACCGCCGCACAAACATTAGTTAAATATTATTAACCCCTAATCTGCTGTCCCTAACATTGCCACCACCTACCTACAATTATTAACCCCTAATCTGCTGCACCCAACGTCGCCGCCACTATATTAAATTTATTAACCCCTAAGTCTAAGTCTAACCCTAAGTCTAACCCTAACCCTAATCCTAACACCCCCTAACTTAAATATAATTAAAATAAATCTAAATAAAACCTACTATTAATAACTAAATAATTCCTATTTAAAACTAAAAACTTACCTTTAAAATAAACCCTAAGCTAGCTACAATATAACTAATAGTTACATTGTAGCTAGCTTAGGGTTTATTTTTATTTTACAGGCAAGTTTTATTTATTTTAACTAGGTAGAATAGTTACTAAATAGTTATTAACTATTTAATAACTACCTAGCTAAAATAAATACAAATTGACCTGTAAAATAAAACCTAACCTGTCTTACACTAACACCTAACCTAACCCTACAATTAAATAAATTCCCTAAATTAAATACAATTAACTAAATTCAATACAATTAGCTAAATTACAAAAACAAGCAAACACTAAATTACAGAAAATAAAAAACAAATTACAAGATCTTTAAACTAATTACACCTAATCTAATAGCCCTATCTTAATAAAAAAAGCCCACCCAAAAAAAAAAAAAATCCTAGCCTAAACTAAACTACCAATAGCCCTTAAAAGGGCCTTTTGCGGGGCATTGCCCCAAAGAAATCGTCTCTTTTACCTGTAAAGAAAAATACAAACAACCACCCCAACAGTAAAACCCACCACCCACACAACCAACTCCCCAAATAAATAAAACCCTAACTAAAAAAACCTAAGCTCCCCATTGCTCTGAAAAGGGCATTTGGATGGGCATTGCCCTTAAAAGGGCATTCAGCTCTATTGCATCCCAAACTCCTAATCTAAAAATAAAACCCACCCAATACACCCTTAACACTAGTCCCCGAAGATCCACTTACAGTTTTGAAGAGCCGACAACCATCCTCAATGAAGCCGGGAGAAGTCTTCATCCAAGCGGCAAGTTGTCCTCAACGAAGCCGGTAGAAGTGGTCCTCCAGACGGGCAGAAGTCTTCACCCAGACAGCATCTTCTATCTTCATCCTGCGGAGCATCCAATTCAATCGACGGCTTCTTCTAAAATGAAGGTTCCTTTAAATGACGTCATCCAAGATGACGTCCTTTAGATTCCGATTGGCTGATAGAATTCTATCAGCCAATCGGAATTAAGGTTGAAAAAATCCTATTGGCTGATGCAATCAGCCAATAGGATTAAACTTCAATCCTATTGGGTGATCCAATCAACCAATAGGATTGAGCTCGCATTCTATTGGCTGTTCCAATCAGCCAATAGAATGCGAGCTCAATCCAATAGGATTTTTTCAACTTTAATTCCGAATGGCTGATAGAATTCTATCAGCCAATCGGAATCTAAGGGACGCCATCTTGTATGACATCATTTAGAAAAAGAAGAAGCCGTCGATTGAAGAGGATGCTCCACACCGGATGTCTTGAAGATGGAGCCGCTGCTCGTCGGAAGGATGAAGATAGAAGATGCCGTCTGGGTGAAGACTTCTGCCCGTCTGGAGGACCACTTCTGCCGGCTTCGTTGAGGACATCTTGCCGCTTGGATGAAGACTTCTCCCGGCTTCGTTGAGGATGGATGTCGGCTCTTCAAAACTGTAAGTGGATCTTCGGGGGTTAGTGTTAGGATTTTTTAAGAGTGTATTGGGTGGGTTTTATTTTTAGATTAGGGGTTTGGGCTGCAATAGTGCTAAATGACCTTTTAAGGGCAATGCCCATCCAAATGCCCTTTTCAGGGCAATGGGGAGCTTAGGTTTTTTTAGTTAGGGTTTTATTTGGGGGTTTGGTTGTGTGGGTGGTGGGTTTTACTGTTGGGAGGGTTGTTTGTATTTTTTTTTACAGGTAAAAGAGCGGATTTCTTTGGGGCAATGCCCCGCAAAAGGCCCTTTTAAGGGCTATTGGCAGTTTAGTTTAGGCTAGGTTTTTTTTTTTATTTTGGGGGGGCTTTTTTTTGTTTTGATAGGGCTATTAGATTAAGTGTAATTAGTTTAAATATCTTGTAATTTGTTTTTTATTTTGTGTAATTTAGAGTTTGTTTTTGTAATTTAGCTAATTGTATTCAATTTATTTAATTGTATTTAATTTAGGTAATTTATTTAATTGTAGTGTAGTGTTAGGTGTTAGTGTAACTTAGGTTAGGTTTATTTTACAGGTCAATTTGTATTTATTATAGCTAGGTAGTTATTAAATACTTAATAACTATTTAGTAACTATTCTACCTAGTTAAAATAAATACAAACTTGCCTGTAAATTAAAAATAAACCCTAAGATAGATACAATGTAACTATAAGTTATATTGTAGCTATCTTAGGGTTTATTTTATAGGTATGTTTTAAGTTTTAAATAGGAATTATTTAGTTATTAATAGTAGGTTTTCTTTAGATTTATTTTAATTATATTTAAATTAGGGGGTGTTAGGGTTAGACTTAGGTTTAGGGGTTAATAAATTTAATATAGTGGCGACGATGTTAGGGACGGCAGATTAGGGGTTAATAATATTTAACTAGTGTTTGTGATGCGGGCGTGCGGCGGTTTTGGGGTTAATATGTTAATTATAGTGGCGGCAACGTTGGGGGTGTCAGATTAGGGGTTAATAAGTGTAGGTAGGTTGTGGCGACATTGGGGGCGGGAGATTAGTGGTTAATAAATATAATGTAGGTGTCGGTGATGTCGGGGGCGGCAGATTAGGGGTTAATAAGTGTAAGATTAGGGTTGTTTAGACTTGGGGTTCATGTTAGGGTGTTAGGTGTAAACATAGAATGTGTTTCCCCATAGGAATCAAATGGGCTGCGTTACTGAGCTTTACGCTGCTTTATTGCAAGTGTTAAACTTTTTCTCAGCCGGCTATCCCCATTGATGTCTATGGGGAAATCGTGCACGAGCACGTAAAACCAGCTCACCGCAAGTTTCAGCAGCGCTGGTATTGGAGTCCGATATAGAGCACAATTTTGCTCTATGCTCACTTCTTGCCTTTTAACGCTGGGTTTAGAAAAACCTGTAATACCAGCGCTGTAGGAAAGTGAGCGGTGACAATAACTTGCAAGATAGCACCACACCTCTTATAACGCAAAACTCGTAATCTAGCCGAATAATAATAATATACAAAACACAATGTGTAAATGCAGCAGAACGGTCATGCCATGCAGTGCTATATTGCACTGGGCTTGTCTCTCCTTCACATACAGAAATATAGGGAATGCACCTTGGAGAAGAATAGCAAAGTATGCATTTTTAAGACTTTCACTAAGGATCACACAGTGCTGGAGAATAATTTTAGATCATCGGGCCCCCAGTGAGGAAACTGTGCATGGGAAGTCCTCTGCTGATAGAACCGAAGAGCACAATATTGCGCATGTTTGAACCAGTAAGATAGCCCCTTGCAACAAGCCGTATGGCTAAGCTTTAGATTGTGTGACAGTAAGAAATATCACCGGAAAAAAATGGGGATGGGCTTAGAGGATTGTAAATACTATTATTTTACAAAAACAAACGAACAAAAAACATTTATAAGTCTGTTTAAAAAAATTAAAATTATTGATTAACAATTTTTTTTATGTCTATTTCAATCTATTGGATGGAGGCTGTTTGGCCGATAGTATTCTCTGTTCAAAATCATATAGTTTTTTTTCTTGTTTATTCCACTATAGAAGGGTATTCTATTTAATTAGTCCCTTGATGATAAAAGGTTATAATATTATCTTCCTCAGGATGATTTAAATAAGCTTATCATTTTATGTAAGGATCTTCCTTTTGTAGGAACACTTTTAGGTCTTGTAAGTTTTCTCAAACTTCAAGGTTTTCTAAACTTTGTTTTAAATATTGACATTTTTTTTTAATAAAGTAAGAATAATAAAAAATAATTTTCTGTTGACTTATTAACATTGTTGAGGACTATTATTAAGTTAAATATTTAATAATATATGAATATTGTATTCATTTAAAAAAAGACAATTTTTCATGCTGTCTTGCCTGTGTGGCACATTTATTAAAAATAATTACAGTATCATATTGCTGAGTTTAATGTACAAAGACTTTATTGCTGTATGAAGCCAAAACTCCTGGCAAGGTGTCCTTTAGTTTGAAACGATTGATGCAGAAAAAAGGTTACTTTTTCACTCATTCTATTGGAAATGCAGACTGAGCTTTGGAAATGAGGCAAGTTACAGCTTGTCTGAGAATATTTTATAGTAAATGTGACTTTTACCAGACTGGTTGTTTTGTAAAACTAATATAATGCTGGAACATTTAAAAAAAAAAATTGTAACATGAATATTAGCTTTTCTCCAACATAGGTGTGTCCGGTCCACGGCGTCATCCTTACTTGTGGGATATTCTCTTCCCCAACAGGAAATGGCAAAGAGCCCAGCAAAGCTGGTCACATGATCCCTCCTAGGCTCCGCCTTCCCCAGTCATTCTCTTTGCCGTTGTACAGGCAACATCTCCACGGAGATGGCTTAGAGTTTTTTAGTGTTTAACTGTAGTTTTTATTATTCAATCAAGAGTTTGTTATTTTAAAATAGTGCTGGTATGTACTATTTACTCTGAAACAGAAAAGAGATGAAGATTTCTGTTTGTAAGAGGAAAATGATTTTAGCAACCGTTACTAAAATCGATGGCTGTTTCCACACAGGACTGTTGAGAGGAATTAACTTCAGTTGGGGGAACAGTGAGCAGACTTTTGCTGCTTGAGGTATGACACATTCTAACAAGACGATGTAATGCTGGAAGCTGTCATTTTCCCTATGGGATCCGGTAAGCCATTTTTATTACAGAAAGAAAAAAAGGGCTTCACAAGGGCTTTTTAAGACTGTAGACATTTTCTGGGCTAAATCGATTTATATATAAACATATTTTATACTCCATAGCCTTGAGGAATTATTTTAATCTTGGGAATTTTGTAAAATAACCGGCAGGCACTGTATTGGACACCTTATTCTCTAGGGACTTTCCCTAATCATAGGCAGAGTCTCATTTTCGCGCCTGTATTGCGCACTTGTTTTTGAGAAGCATGACATGCAGATGCATGTGTGAGGAGCTCTGATACATAGAAAAGACTTTCTGAAGGCGTCATTTGGTATCGTATTCCCCTTTGGGCTTGGTTGGGTCTCAGCAAAGCAGATACCAGGGACTGTAAAGGGGTTAAATATAAAAACGGCTCCGGTTCCGTTATTTTAAGGGTTAAAGCTTCCAAATTTGGTGTGCAATACTTTTAAGGCTTTAAGACACTGTGGTGAAATTTTGGTGAATTTTGAACAATTCCTTCATACTTTTTCGCAATTGCAGTAATAAAGTGTGTTCAGTTTAAAATTTAAAGTGACAGTAACGGTTTATTTTAAAACGTTTTTTGTACTTTGTTATCAAGTTTTTTGCCTGTTTAACATGTCTGAACTACCAGATAGACTGTGTTCTGAATGTGGGGAAGCCAAGGTTCCTTCTCATTTAAATAGATGTGATTTATGTGACACAAAATTTAGAGAAAATGATGCCCAAGATGATTCCTCAAGTGAGGGGAGTAAGCATGGTACTGCATCATCCCCTCCTTCGTCTACACCAGTCTTGCCCACACAGGAGGCCCCTAGTACATCTAGCGCGCCAATACTCCTTACTATGCAACAATTAACGGCTGTAATGGATAATTCTATCAAAAACATTTTAGCCAAAATGCCCACTTATCAGCGAAAGCGCGACTGCTCTGTTTTAGAAAATACTGAAGAGCATGAGGACGCTGATGATATTGGTTCTGAAGGGCCCCTACACCAGTCTGAGGGGGCCAGGGAGGTTTTGTCTGAGGGAGAAATTTCAGATTCAGGGAAAATTTCTCAACAAGCTGAACCTGATGTGATTACATTTAAATTTAAATTGGAACATCTCCGCGCTCTGCTTAAGGAGGTGTTATCCACTCTGGATGATTGTGAGAATTTGGTCATTCCAGAGAAACTATGTAAAATGGACAAGTTCCTAGAGGTCCCGGGGCCCCCCGAAGCTTTTCCTATACCCAAGCGGGTGGCGGACATTGTAAATAAAGAATGGGAAAGGCCCGGTATACCTTTCGTCCCTCCCCCCATATTTAAAAAATTGTTTCCTATGGTCGACCCCAGAAAGGACTTATGGCAGACAGTCCCCAAGGTCGAGGGGGCGGTTTCTACTCTAAACAAACGCACCACTATACCCATAGAAGATAGTTGTGCTTTCAAAGATCCTATGGATAAAAAATTAGAAGGTTTGCTTAAAAAGATGTTTGTTCAGCAAGGTTACCTTCTACAACCAATTTCATGCATTGTTCCTGTCACTACAGCCGCGTGTTTCTGGTTCGATGAGCTAGAAAAGGCGCTCAATAATAATTCTTCTTCTTATGAGGAGATTATGGACAGAATTCGTGCTCTCAAATTGGCTAATTCTTTCACCCTAGACGCCACTTTGCAATTGGCTAGGTTAGCGGCGAAAAATTCTGGTTTTGCTATTGTGGCGCGCAGAGCGCTTTGGTTAAAATCTTGGTCAGCGGATGCGTCTTCCAAGAACAAATTGCTTAACATTCCTTTCAAGGGGAAAACGCTGTTTGGCCCTGACTTGAAAGAGATTATCTCTGATATCACTGGGGGCAAGGGCCACGCCCTTCCTCAGGATAGGTCTTTCAAGGCCAAAAATAAACCTAATTTTCGTCCCTTTCGCAGAAACGGACCAGCCCCAAGTGCTACGTCCTCTAAGCAAGAGGGTAATACTTCTCAAGCCAAGCCAGCCTGGAGACCAATGCAAGGCTGGAACAAAGGAAAGCAGGCCAAGAAACCTGCCACTGCTACCAAGACAGCATGAGATGTTGGCCCCCGATCCGGGACCGGATCTGGTGGGGGGCAGACTCTCTCTCTTCGCTCAGGCTTGGGCAAGAGATGTTCTGGATCCTTGGGCACTAGAAATAGTCTCCCAAGGTTATCTTCTGGAATTCAAGGGGCTTCCCCCAAGGGGGAGGTTCCACAGGTCTCAATTGTCTTCAGACCGCATAAAAAAACAGGCATTCTTACATTGTGTAGAAGACCTGTTAAAAATGGGAGTGATTCATCCTGTTCCATTAGGAGAACAAGGGATGGGGTTCTACTCCAATCTGTTCGTAGTTCCCAAAAAAGAGGGAACATTCAGACCAATCTTAGATCTCAAGATCCTAAACAAGTTTCTCAAGGTTCCATCGTTCAAAATGGAAACCATTCGAACAATTCTTCCTTCCATCCAGGAAGGTCAATTCATGACCACGGTGGATTTAAAGGATGCGTATCTACATATTCCTATCCACAAGGAACATCATCGGTTCCTAAGGTTCGCATTCCTGGACAAGCATTACCAGTTTGTGGCACTTCCGTTCGGATTAGCCACTGCTCCAAGGATTTTCACAAAGGTACTAGGGTCCCTTCTAGCGGTGCTAAGACCAAGGGGCATTGCAGTAGTACCTTACTTGGACGACATTCTGATTCAAGCGTCGTCCCTTCCTCAAGCAAAGGCTCACACGGACATTGTCCTGGCCTTTCTCAGATCTCACGGGTGGAAAGTGAACGTAGAAAAAAGTTCTCTATCTCCGTCAACAAGGGTTCCCTTCTTGGGAACAATAATAGACTCCTTAGAAATGAGGATTTTTCTGACAGAGGCCAGAAAATCAAAACTTCTAAACTCTTGTCAAATACTTCATTCTGTTCCTCTTCCTTCCATAGCGCAGTGCATGGAAGTAATAGGTTTGATGGTAGCGGCAATGGACATAGTTCCTTTTGCGCGCATTCATCTAAGACCATTACAACTGTGCATGCTCAGTCAGTGGAATGGGGACTATACAGACTTGTCTCCGACGATACAAGTAAATCAGAGGACCAGAGATTCACTCCGTTGGTGGCTGTCCCTGGACAACCTGTCACAGGGGATGAGCTTCCGCAGACCAGAGTGGGTCATTGTCACGACCGACGCCAGTCTGGTGGGCTGGGGCGCGGTCTGGGGACCCCTGAAAGCTCAGGGTCTTTGGTCTCGGGAAGAATCTCTTCTACCGATAAATATTCTGGAACTGAGAGCGATACTCAATGCTCTCAAGGCTTGGCCTCAGCTAGCAAAGGCCAAGTTCATACGGTTTCAATCAGACAACATGACGACTGTTGCGTACATCAACCATCAGGGGGGAACAAGGAGTTCCCTGGCGATGGAAGAAGTGACCAAAATCATTCAATGGGCGGAGACTCACTCCTGCCACTTGTCTGCAATCCACATCCCAGGAGTGGAAAATTGGGAAGCGGATTTTCTGAGTCGTCAGACATTTCATCCGGGGGAGTGGGAACTCCATCCGGAAATCTTTGCCCAAATTACTCAATTGTGGGGCATTCCAGACATGGATCTGATGGCCTCTCGTCAGAACTTCAAGGTTCCTTGCTACGGGTCCAGATCCAGGGATCCCAAGGCGACTCTAGTAGATGCACTAGTAGCACCTTGGACCTTCAAACTAGCTTATGTATTCCCGCCGTTTCCTCTCATTCCCAGGCTGGTAGCCAGGATCAATCAGGAGAGAGCATCGGTGATCTTGATAGCTCCTGCGTGGCCACGCAGGACTTGGTATGCAGACCTGGTGAATATGTCATCGGCTCCACCATGGAAGCTACCTTTGAGACGAGACCTTCTTGTTCAAGGTCCGTTCGAACATCCGAATCTGGTCTCACTCCAACTGACTGCTTGGAGATTGAACGCTTGATCTTATCAAAGCGAGGGTTCTCAGATTCTGTCATTGATACTCTTGTTCAGGCCAGAAAGCCTGTAACTAGAAAAATTTACCACAAAATATGGAAAAAATATATCTGTTGGTTTGAATCTAAAGGATTCCCTTGGGACAAGGTAAAAATTCCTAAGATTCTATCCTTTCTTCAAGAAGGTTTGGAGAAAGGATTATCTGCTAGTTCCTTGAAGGGACAGATTTCTGCCTTGTCTGTGTTACTTCACAAAAAGCTGGCAGCTGTGCCAGATGTTCAAGCCTTTGTTCAGGCTCTGGTTAGAATCAAGCCTGTTTACAAACCTTTGACTCCTCCTTGGAGTCTCAATTTAGTTCTTTCAGTTCTTCAGGGGGTTCCGTTTGAACCCTTACATTCCGTTGATATTAAGTTATTATCTTGGAAAGTTTTGTTTTTGGTTGCAATTTCTTCTGCTAGAAGAGTTTCAGAATTATCTGCTCTGCAGTGTTCTCCTCCTTATCTGGTGTTCCATGCAGATAAGGTGGTTTTACGTACTAAACCTGGTTTTCTTCCGAAAGTTGTTTCTAACAAAAACATTAACCAGGAGATAGTCGTGCCTTCTTTGTGTCCAAATCCAGTTTCAAAGAAGGAACGTTTGTTGCACAATTTGGATGTTGTTCGTGCTCTAAAATTCTATTTAGATGCTACAAAGGATTTTAGACAAACATCTTCCTTGTTTGTTGTTTATTCTGGTAAAAGGAGAGGTCAAAAAGCAACTTCTACCTCTCTCTCTTTTTGGATTAAAAGCATCATCAGATTGGCTTATGAGACTGCCGGACGGCAGCCTCCTGAAAGAATCACAGCTCATTCCACTAGGGCTGTGGCTTCCACATGGGCCTTCAAGAACGAGGCTTCTGTTGATCAGATATGTAAGGCAGCGACTTGGTCTTCACTGCACACTTTTACTAAATTTTACAAGTTTGATACTTTTGCTTCTTCTGAGGCTATTTTTGGGAGAAAGGTTTTGCAAGCCGTGGTGCCTTCCATCTAGGTGACCTGATTTGCTCCCTCCCTTCATCCGTGTCCTAAAGCTTTGGTATTGGTTCCCACAAGTAAGGATGACGCCGTGGACCGGACACACCTATGTTGGAGAAAACAGAATTTATGTTTACCTTATAAATTATTTTCTCCAACGGTGTGTCCGGTCCACGGCCCGCCCTGGTTTTTTTAATCAGGTCTGATAATTTATTTTCTTTAACTACAATCACCACGGTATCATATGGTTTCTCCTATGCAAATATTCCTCCTTTACGTCGGTCGAATGACTGGGGAAGGCGGAGCCTAGGAGGGATCATGTGACCAGCTTTGCTGGGCTCTTTGCCATTTCCTGTTGGGGAAGAGAATATCCCACAAGTAAGGATGACGCCGTGGACCGGACACACCGTTGGAGAAAGTAATTTATCAGGTAAACATAAATTCTGTTTTTTATATACATGCAGAATTCTAATCCTGGCAAATTGCTCAGTCTTTAATCTATAATTGTTAATTAAATGGGAGCTTGTATATTAATGCACAATTATTGCTATGTTTTTGTTTACTCACAAGAAACACATTTTGATGTGCAGAGATTTCTACCCTAAAATACATGTAGCACAACAGCAGTACTAATAGGGATATCTTGTCAAACTTAAATTGACAGGCACCACACCCCTTTATATGCAAACCACGCCCTTTATATGCAGAACCCAGCCCATTTATATGCAGATCCCCACCCCTTTATATGCAGATCCCCGCCCACTCTCCTCCCAATATTTCCTCCCTATCCGCCCACTCTTATACATATTGGGCGGATAGGGTGGAAATATTGGGAGGAGAGTGGGCAGCGGGGATCTGCATATAAAGGGGCAGGGATCTGCTTATAAAGGGGCGTGGTACCTGTCAAATTAAGTTTTAATTATTATTATTTTAATTAATTATTTAATTTTTTTTCTCTATTTTTTGTGTGTGCCATGGGGGTGTGTGTGATACTGTTGAAGGGACATGCTTATGTTTTAGGACAGTGTTTCTCAACCACAGTCCTCAGTACCCCAACGGGCCACATTTTCATTATAGCTGAACTTTGGCACAGGTGAAATAATCTGCTGATCAGTAATCATGGTTACTAACCTGTTCTCACCTATCAACTGATTATTTCACCTGTTCTCTAGTTCAGCTATAATGAAAACATGGCCCGTTGGGGGTACTGAAGACTGCGGTTGAGAAACACTGTTTTAGGGGACACCTGGGTGTTATGAGGTTTTGTAGTTGGAGACAATTTATGAGGTACCTCAAGTTTTTGGGTGCTTGTAGTATGGGGCTGGGTTGTGGTTAAAGGGATACTGTACCCACATTTTTATTTGCATGATTCAGCTAGAGCAGTGCTTTACAAACTGTGTGTGGATGTGTCCCTGCTTCAGCACAATTTTTTTTTAAATTTAAAGTTTTTTTTTAAAGTTTCCGACTTTCCATCTGCTTGCTACGCATATCACATGGTTGACTCTCAGTGGGAAATTATACTATTCCCATTGGCGGCTTTGGCGGCACATTGGCTCCTGACTGCACGTGTAGTCTCCTCAATTGGCTCGTGACTGCATGTGTAGTCTTCACAATCAGCTTGTGACTGCATGTGTAGTCAGTGAGTGGGATAGCAGTGTTTGCAGTGCGGGCAGTAGTCAGTGCAACTCGCAGAGCTCTGAGGGCGGCAGCTTAAACACTGAGCTGAAGTCAGAAGTCTAAGTATTTTTTTGTTTTTTCTCTGTAGCTAGCTCCCAGTAGTGCATTGCTACTCCTGCTCTTGATATATGGATAGGGAAGTGGAAGTCTAAAAATGCTTGATGATGAAATGCGAGTGTCTTTATCTAATATTCCACCAAATATTCAGAAACTGTGTTCATCCCATTAACCTCATACACCCCATTAAAATAGTAAGTAGCTATTGGTGGTATTAAACTTTTTTAAATTCTTGCACATACATACTGTTACTTGTAAATATATTTCATTATTATATCATTTATGTATGTGTCCGTATCTCTTAAAACAAGTTAGTTTAACCTCCTGTTTGCTAGTACAACTGAATTACTGTGACGCAAAATGATGTAGGTTTAGAAAGTGTGTCACCAACACGAAAAGTTTGGAAAGCTCTGAGCTAGAGCATGTAATTTTAAGCAACTTTCTAATATACTTCTATTATCAAATTTTCTTCAATCAGCAAGTGCTACCCAGGGTCTGAACCAAAAATGGGCCGGCTTGTAAGCTTGCATTCCTGCTTTTTCAAATAAAAATACCAAGATGACTAAGGGGTAACTCCCGAAACATTGTGGGCACTTTTTGGCAATAAACTTTGATATTGTTTATGCTGCTGCTCCCTTGTGATTATTGCAGATTGTGGAATTACAGTCTCCTAAGCAGCGTGCATTTAGGTACTAGGTACTAGTGTGCTGGACTTTGTTGGAATACTGGCTTGTAAGCTTACGTTCATGCTTTTCAAATAAAGATACAAAGAGAAGAAAAATTGATAATAGGAGTAAATTAGAAAGTTGCTTAACGTTGCATGCTCTATCTGAACCATGAAAGAAAAAAAATTGGTTCAGTATCCCTTTAATTGTCTGGAATTTTGCAGCACTATACAATTATATGATAATAATAATAGTGTGGGCTAGGTTGTGTAGTGGAAATGGGAAAGCTTGTTTTGCATTTTGGTGAGATTTTCATCTAATCAAGAAAATCCCTGGAGGATATTAATTTCTATAAGAATCTATAGAATCATGAAAATGCAAATAAGAAATAAAAACAAATTAAGAGCATGATTGTTAAATGTCATTTGTAGATGTTGTCGAGATTTCCGTTTTCTTGCTTTTCATGCAGATCTCGTCTATTAACACTAGGGGTGCCAGATGTCCAGAACTTAAACTGACAGTCACGTATTTTAGCAGGTTGTCCAGTAAAATCTTCACAAAAATACTAGAAACTTAACTGTCCATTTTTTTTCAAGTTCGCTGAGTGTTAGCTAAATGTAAAAGGCCTCCTATGCCTCAATGCTTTAGAAACATGGACAGAAAGTGAGGGGCAGTTAAGGGGGTCAAATCCCTTCTGTTTACTAGTGTTGCTGTTAGCCAAAGAGGTAGAAATGATTTATTTCTGTTACTGTCAGCCAAGGGGTAAAATGACTGCTCAGTTGTGAAACATATGCATGGTGGAATTAAGAGTGGCAGCTAAGGTAGAGCTTTTGGGAAGGCATTGTGTGACCCTACCTATCATCGTGCCCAGTAACCAAGATATTGCCCCGTATTTTTTATAGAAGACAGCTGGTAACCCTAATCAAAAATCATTGTCTGTTGAATTGGATGTGTTCGTTTTGCTACTGAAAATGCATAAAAAGTGATCAGGAGGATTGTGGGCACCAAAGCCATTGCTGTTCATACATTGTATGGGAGATTCACCTGCTATCTGTTCGCACCAGATCGGAATTTTTCTAAATATGGAATTGATTGGATTGTGATCACTCAGAACTTGGGAAGCATATGAAGCCATTCAGCGATGTCTTGTAGACCTTATCTGCACTGTCGGATCAGGTCCGCAAGACATTTCTTAAATATGCCTCTATGTGTTTAACCATCTGTAACCTAGGTATGCTGTAAATTGCCTACCAGCTAATACTACACAGTGATAGAAACACATTTTCAGATAGTCCTAATCAAGGGATAAAAGATACAATCTCTATATTAAATTAATTCACTGTCGCTTTGAGTAAAATGAAAGTGCTTTGTTAAAGGGATATTAAAGGGACAGTATACTGTAAAATTGTTTTCCCCTTAATGTGCTACCAGTGACTTGTTTATACTAGCAGCAGAGTATAAAATGTATGAGAAATTGGTTCTTTAGGTTTCATTTTGTATATGAAACAGCTGGTTTTGTTCTTTGATACCACAACCGATAAAAATTGGTTGAGCTTGCAGGGAAATCAGATCTCTCACTTTCTGTGCACACAAATGCTTCCTTATCTTATCTCTGTTTGTATACCAAATCCCAAAATTTAGAGAAAATAATTGGAAATTAACATGTTATTGCTTATCTTGCACACCATCTCACCTACCTCCCATTGGGTGTGCACTTTCTTCTGCAGGCTATGTTTACACTGCTTTTTTATAGCCTATACTGATATAAAGATAAAGGAACTATTTGTAAATAATTAAATATATTATAGCAGTTAAAATGGAAATGTGGGTGCAAATTAAAGGGGATAAACAATTAGGGTAAAATGTATCTTTAACCCCTGTGAGATTGTTATTCTAGCAATTAATTTATAGCTTGGCCTAACAAGTCTCAGCTGAAGAGAGTGCTGAGCATTCTCATCTGCTCTCTCAGAGGCAACATGAACTTGAAAATGCACAGCTATTGACAATACTGTCTCAGGCACTATGGCCTCTGGCTGGCTGTAGTGCCTGCAGCCAAAACCAAACTGTCACGCCGCTTCCTGCTCCGCTCTGGCTTTTGCCAGGGATGCGGCGGTTCCTGTGAGCATCGCCGCACGTCTCTTCCTCTGAAGCCGGATCCTTTAAACTGCTTGGCATGGATTGGCGCCTATGTAAGTACCTGCAGTGCTTACATACACTGCCAAAGTATAGGTGTTGCTTTGTGTGCTCCTGGGTGCTGTGTTACTGTATGCTGGATTGCTATTCTGTCTGACTACTCTGCTTGCTTAACCCCTGAATTGCTGGATTGATATACTGTTATTGAACTATGCCTGTCTGACCACTCTGCTTGCTTAACCCCTGAATTGCTGGATTGCTATACTGTTATTGAAGTATGCCTGTCTGACCACTCTGCTTGCTTAACCTCTGAACTGCTGGATTGCCAATATTGATATTGAACTCTGCCTATCTGACCACTCTGCTTGCTTAACCTCTGAACTGCTGGATTGCCAATATTAATATTGAACTCTGCCTGTCTGACCACTCTGCTTGCTTAAGGGTTTGCCATATTGTTGCCAAACTCTGCCTGTATGACCATTCTATTGGTTTACCCCTTAACTGTTACACTGCTGGATTTCCTTTGATGCTGAACCCGCCTGTTCCTACTCTTTCTATTGGTTCACCCCTGAACTGCTTTACTGCTGGATTGCCTTTCTGTTGCCGGACTCAGCCTGTTTTGACCATTCTCTGTCTTCTTCTTATTGCCCTGAAGGATTACCCTGTCTACCGTGAGTACTGCTTACCTCATTTCACTAACTTACTCTGCTCTGGGATATTTTCTATCATTCCACTTGACGCCGTGATAAGAAGACTACTGGCCAAGTTTGGTCTGATAGAGAAATATCCAACGAGCATTACACAAACAAAGGAGAACATGCAGCCTGGGGCAAATTGGATTAGTTTTTTTTATTTTATTTAAAATATGTAGGAATGAAACATGCATGTTTTAAGTGTATCCCTGCATTGCAAGGGGCACTAATGTAATGCATCACTTTCAAGGCTGGATTGGCCTACCAGGATACCAGGAGATTTCCCGGTGGGCTGCAGCAGTTGGGGCTGGAAAGCTACAATTAAAATGGGTAATTAATGGATGCAATTGGTTTGTAGGGTGCCTATATAACAACAATATTGCACTCTTATTTAATAAAAAGTAATATAATTTAATTCTGCAAAAAACTATTTGGGGAAGGAGTATCCCAGTAATCTCCTTTGAAAAAATGGGGCATGTGAATTATACTGATTCAACAGAAAATAGGGTCGGTCTTCATATTTTTCCAGGGCTGCTTTTTATTCTCAGTCTGGCCCTCATCACTTTAACACAGTCCATATTGCCTTAATTTTGTCATAGGATCCCCATTTGAACAGACATATTTTTTATAAAGTGGTTGATATATCTGTAGATTTCATAAGTTGTCATCTGTAAGTAACCCCAATGGATTTATAGATTCTATTTTGTAAGAGGTAAAAAAATAAAATATATATTTTATTTGCTATTGAATTATGGGTTATTTTTACATGACCTCATATATGATTCACATAGTCTCCTCTGAGCCATTTAGATATGTCTGCTGCTTGAACTCAATGAAGAATTTATTTGGTTTCTAAACTGAGGTGCAATGTCTGAGACTGGTGAATCTAATACATTTATCCTGTGCAGCAGAGGTAACTCTTACCCTGCCTTTTCATGTAGCAATACTTATCAGAACCTAATTCAACATAGCTCTTAGTAGTTTCTGCCACTGAACTCAAAGACATTTTGAAAGTTTTTCTTAAATGTTTCAGTTCAACTAATTTATAAAGTAATAAAAAAACACTTGTTTAAAGGGACACTGAACCCAATTTTTTTCTTTCATAATTCAGATAGAACATGCAATTTTAAGCAACTTTCTAATTTACTCCTATAATCAAATTTTTTTCATTCTCTTGGTATCTTTATTTGAAAAGCAAGAATGTAAGTTTAGAAGCCGGCCCATTTTTGGTGAACAACCTGGGTTGTTCTTGCTGATTGGTGGATAATTTCACCCACCAATAAACCGGGTCTGAACCAAAAATTGTCTGGCTCCTTAGCTTAGATGCCTTCTGTTTCAAATAAAGATAGCAATAGAACATAGAAAATGTCATAAATGTTTTATATATATATATATATATATATATATATATATATATATATATATATATATATATACACTATCCTACATATGAAGAAAAGATGAAGTTGCACGTTATCTTACTCAGACCCTTTTTTGTATACTAAATGAAATACCTTCCATGCGAACCTTTAAAGACTCAACAAATCTAAAATAACAGAAGATTCATTAATCTTCAGACTTCCTGTGTTTAGCTGTCGACTAAAGTCGTTTCTATTTCTCTTTAGTTATCAGTAAAGTGAGATGTCTGCCTACAGTGAAAATGTGCACATTGTTCTGCTGATATCAACATGCAAGCAGAAATCCTAACCCGATACATACATTCTGTAGCTGTGAATTTGTCTGGCTTGGTAAATTACCAGCTTACTGTGATGGAAATGATAGCAATTAACAGTATATGAGTTTATCTCTGCCCAAGAAGAAGAATGTATCTCCTTTTAAAGGGACATGAAGCCCAACATTTTTCTTTCATGATTCAGATAGAGAATGTGATTTTAAAAAAACTTTCTAGTTTACTCCTATTATCAAATTTGTTTCATTTTCTTTGCATCCTTTGTTGAAGGAGCAGCAATGCACTACTGGGAGCTAGCTGAGCACATCTGATGAACCAATGCAAGAAGCATTTAAAGGGACATGAAACCCAATTTTTTTCTTTCATGATTCAGATAATACAATTTTAAACAACATTCCAATGTACTTCTATTGTTTAATTTGCTAAATCATTTAGGTATCATTAGTTGAAGAAATAGCAATGCACATGGGTGAGCCAATCACACAAGGCATCTATGTGCAGTCACCAATCAGCAGCTACCGAGCATATTTAAATATGCATTTCAACAAAGGATATCAAGAGAAGGAAACAAATTAGATAATAGAAGTTTTTTTTAAAGTGATCATTTTCAAATCTCGTGGCAAAAGTACTGATGTAGTGTGTGGGATTGTAAAGTGCTCTGTGCTATCTCTTAAAACTGAGGAAGGGGTAGATAACTGGCAAATCCTTGCCACTGTTTATACCAGAGCTTTGACTCCATTCTTTTGATCAAATCTCATATCTAATGTTATTTCATATTAGGGTGGTGTATTAGACTAGGAGAGGGTAATACAGAGATTGAAAATAAAACTGTAGTTAGGCTTTAATGAGCATTGTAGGGACTTCTGTCTCTACAACATTACAATGCTAATCTTAGATAAAAGCCTGTCTCAAATTTAAAGGGATAGTGAACAGCTTTGAGATTGTAATATACTTTTAATTTTTAACATTTCCCTTTTTCCTGTAATGTATGTTTGAAAATAGTGAAGTGTCCAGTCCCGAAAACTGAAAGAGCACCAGGCAGACTTCACAAACCTAAGCTTGCTACATGTCTGATCCTAATTTGCATTTTAATCTTATCTTTTCTGATGACACCAAACAATGGAGCTTTTGGTAACACAATGACAGTAACAAGCCCTGCCTTCTGCAGACACCGGTTGAGACTGGCTCCTTCAAAAAAAATGAAAATGATGGGTGGAGTTTGGTCATTGAAAAACAATTGCAGCAAACAAGGTGCTAATCTGTTCTAATATAGTTCAGACTGATATGCTACATGTTTACTGTCACGTTAAGCACTCGTGTTAAAACAATTGCAACTCACATACAACAGACATCCCAACCTGCAAAAACTCATTTCAGTGTGGTGGCTTCACCGGCTACTGTCCAAGTATTCAAGTATTTAAATATAATTACAGGTGAGTTTAGCTCTTGAGAATGAAAACCCAGCAGTCATTATATATGTGCAAGGCTTTATTAGTGTACTGTACTGTATATACAGAACTCCTGTACAATGTGAGAAACTAATGTAATAAGCATTAGTATGTTTTGGAATATATTCTGTAAGACATATTAGAGCACAGACCACTAGTGAAAGGCAGAAATGTACAGCTTTCTCTATGGAAACAGGAAACTCTTGTCTTTAAATTTCTATGACTCTAGCCACGTTTGTGCTAAAATAAGTAGCAGCCTAATTTCAATCACAAAGCTCTGGATTTTCCATCATCACACATAACCACAGTCACTAACGTTTCAACCAAATCCATTTATCACGTTACCAGGGCTTTTCAGGCTGTATTGGGTCTCCAGAGCTGGATGACAGACCATGGACTTTGTCTGTAGGCATCACAGAAGTTGCTACTCCTTACCTGGACACCTTGTGTGTCTCTCTCGCTCGCTCTCTCTATCTCTATCTATCTCTCTATCTCTCTCTCTCTCTCTCTCTCTCTCTCTCTCTCTCTCTCTCTCTCTCTCTCTCTCTCTCTCTCTCTCTCTCTCTCTCTCTCTCTCTATCTCTATCTATCTCTATTGTTGAAGTAAAATTAACATGACGACAGCTGATCCAAATTTAAAGGTTATAATTGTACAATTAAACAAAATTACAACAAAATGACAACAGGTCACTTTACAGTAATACAGAGTGTGGTGGGCAGCATCATATAGGAACAGTGTCTCTTTTATAGGCCATGTTCTGTGTTTCTGAGAATCTTCACATGTAAGCACCTCGTGGTTTTCTTCTTATCTTGTCCATACAAACTTTGGGTGTTGTTACTATAGCTGAAAAGTTCTATTTTGCATGCACAGCAGAAAATAGCTGAACTGACAAGTAAATGTAACAGCTATAGTCAGCCCATTATAACACATAAGAAAAATATACAGAATTAAAATATTTTTCCCTAACATTTCTCACCCTTTTGATAATTTTATTATCACATGTATTTATATATTACCTTGCGTTTATTATCACGCCATTATTACTTTGTGTCTCTCACTTGACTAACTAACCGTCTTCCTACCTGGAAATGACCCCTTTGACAGACTGTATATCACTGAGTATACAGATAAGCTGCATAGACAGTGGGATGCTGAGCCTCCATTCCAGATCTGCCTACATAGTTATCATTTCCTCTAAGCATTCACACATCTTTATTGTTAGCACGCAAACACAAAATATGCAATCTCTATCTAAACAGATAACAACAGCAGCCAGAACTGCATCCCTTCACAGGCCTAGGTCCAAATCCTGTAGTAGGCTCAAAGCTGATGAGGTGCAATTGTGGGACCCCCCCTCGCAGAGATGAGATCTTCCACCTGTCTCCTAAAATGACTGGAGGGTCTGCAGGGAAGGCAGGTAGCTGAACTAGGTTATCAGTTGGTCATCTCTCTGGCTGTTGTATCATCACCCTAAACAATCGGTATCTTCATCTTTTGCTGCAACGAGAAACACAAATCATTAACAATTTCCAAACAATTAGGCACATTATAATTACTCCTATCACTACCACTATGGGTTTTAAAAGATTTGTAAGCATATTGTTAAACCAGGTTCCAATTGATCCCATCCAAGAGAATAGGTTCCATCCCTCCATAGCTATATC
Source organism: Bombina bombina (assembly GCF_027579735.1). Taxonomy (NCBI): domain Eukaryota; kingdom Metazoa; phylum Chordata; class Amphibia; order Anura; family Bombinatoridae; genus Bombina; species Bombina bombina. The sequence goes on along the minus strand of NC_069502.1, from coordinate 122,670,271 downwards.
TCTAGATCTCTGTTGTAACTCTTTTACTTTATTCATGTTAGAACTTGTAATCTCATTAATAATCCCATCCATAATACTAGCATATTTGTTAATTCTATTTGCTAGCTCACTTCCCCAACCTGTCCAGGCAGGGAACCACATCCAAGCTTTATCTGCAGATGAGAATAATTCTTACTTATACCTTGTTTAGGACTATTGGAATAATCTTACCATCTTTCCCAGCCATAGTTGATTGTTATATAACTGAGTTTGATAGCTCCATTCATCATTGTCTGTCTGTTCAAGACAGGCACACCTAGGGGCACACAAAGCTTTTAATGTTGAAAAAACACAAACTGTTACAATCAGCAGTTACTGTATCGAATGGTGCTTAGTTAGATTCCATATTAAATGTTAAGGTAGTATTTCTACAATCTGTTTCCCTCACATATACCTTGGGCAAACTAAATATGCAACCTTTCATGTTTGCTATGTAATTAACATACATTGGCCCTAGACACATTATAAGTGTAGAAACTATAGCAGCAAGTTCTAAGTATGTACCTTGATCTGAGATAGCATTATGAACAGAGTGATCTATATCTATTTGAACATCATAGCTGTAATCTGTCACATTTAAATCATTCATTGATATTGGTACACCTATTAAAGGGATTACTTTATGATTGGCAGGAACATGAGAGCATATCCAACAGTCTGTGGCATTCAGTTGCTTGGCGGTTTGTTGGTGTAAAAGCCAGATGGAATTTGTCTGTTTGTCACCCTTCACTGGTGTATAGAGGTATAAAACACAAAGAAAAGGACACAGAAAAAAACAGGACAGTATATGCATTTTGGCAGTTAGTTAACCCTCTTTGTCCCCAGTGGTCTCATCCTTTTGACACAGGATTTTATCACCGGCCTGGAAGTTCACTTTCTTACAGTGTATCCAGTTTGGTTTCCCTTCCACTTTGACTGAGGTGGGTGTTGTCAGTAACACCTGGTATGGGCCGTCAAACCGGGGCTCTAAGTGTCTCTTCACGTATCTTCTTATCACCACCCAGTCTCCAGGGTGCAGGTGGGGAGTTCCAGTTATTTGTTCTGGATCTGGTAATGAAGAGAAAACTTTTCCATACAAATTAGTCAGTTGCTCATGCAGCTGAACAACATAATCAGTTAGAGAAGCATACTGCCCATGTAATTCTTGTGGAAAGAAAAGACCTATTAGTGGTCTACCAAACAAAACTTCAAATGGCAAAAGGCCATGCTTTGCCTTTGGGGTATGTCTTTACTGCAAAGAGGGCTAAAGGTAAGGCTTGTACCCAAGTAAGTATTGTCTGCTCACAGATTTGAGCTATTTTATTTTTTAAAACACCATTGGCTCTCTCTACTTTCCCAGACGATTAATCTTCAACCCTTTCATCATTTCTGCAAACACTTGCCCAGTAAAATGAGTCCCTTGATCAGATTCTACTGTTTCAGGTAAACCATTTCTGCACACAATTTCAGTTATCAGCTTTTTTCTATTACACCTGCTGTTACCAGCCAGGCCTCCACCCAAGAGGAAAACATGTCTACACACACCAAAACATACTCATACACACCACATTTGGGCAGCTGAGTATGTTTTGGTGTGTGTATTTGCAGGTTTTACAAGATGTTTCATCTCCACCTTTGTCAATTTACCTGGATTGTATTTAGCACAAATCATGCATTTCTTGCACCATTCAGTTGCAAATTGTGAGAAACCTGGTGCAAACCAAAATTTATTAATACTTGCAATCATTCTTGCAATCATTCCCCCTTTGGAAACATGGGAAGGGAGATGAGATAAACTGGCTAAAACAGGATATAGCACTGTAGGTGCACATAATCTACCATCCCCATGTTTCCAAACCTCATTTTCCAGTTTGCAACCAGCATTTTTCCACTTGCACTGAGTTAGGGAACCTCTTTAGTTTTGGAGGTTTTTTTTTTAAGACCTCCATTGTCAAATTCTCCACAGTTTCAGAGGACTGTTGGAGTATTATGAGAGCTGCCTTATTGGGTGCTTCATCTACCCTATTATTACCCATAGTTATAGGATCTATTGCTCGCTGATGTGCCTTTAATTTCATAACAGCTATAGCTCTTTTGAGAACGCTGCGGTCTGTTCCAGTGTCCACCAAACACTCCACAAAATGGTATGGCATGTCAGAGAGGGTCAGGCGAACAAAGGCATCACCCCCTCTGCTCTCAGACATGATTGGTAGCACTGGAAGCCCAGTCCATCAATTGTTTTCCCACAGTTATATCATTTACCTTTTCTGGGTTCCCCCTCATTTATCCCTTAAACTGTTTCTATTGGGGTTTCCCAGGGGCACACACTGGCATTACCCTTAGTGCTTTCTTTTTCTATATTTCTATGTTTCTTTGTATTGAGCTCGCTAAGCTCATTAGTACTGGGACTGATTTATCTCGCCAATCAGAATGGGCGGAAACCAATTTATAATGGATTTCTTTATTCAGTCCCAACACCAATGTGGCAGTGAGCATTTTTCCCATACCTTGGTCTTCAAGGTTACCTCTCCTTGGGGCATATACATTTTGCCATGATGTGGTATTGGGCACATAAGATACTACAGTCAAAACTGGGGGGCACTAATAATTTTCTCCAGCAATACTAAAACCCAACAATTTCCTTTTATTACTTAGAGCATGCAGTTGTAAACAATTTTCCATTTTATGTCTATAAGCAAATTATCATTATTCACTTGATATTCTTTATTAAAGGATCAGCAAGGCACCACTGGGAGTCAGCTGAACACATCAGGTGAACCAAAGAAAAGGACCATCTATGTGCAATCTACAATCAACAGCTAGCTCCCAGTAATGCATTCCTCCTCCCAAACCTACCTAGTAAAACATTTGGGTTTCACATACATATATATATATATATATATATATATATATATATATATATATATATATATATATATATATATATATATATATACACACAGTATACACATACATACATACATACATACATACATACATACATATATAGACACATATACAGCGCATACATACACATAGATATACATACACATACATATATGCATATACATATACAGCACACATATACACACTGTGACATAAATATTCACACTCTCACACGCATGTATTTACTATCAAATATACTCACTGACAAACTGGCACACAGATTCTACACACTCTACAAAAAAATGCACACAAACCCTAGGACTAGGGCACATAGTCCACAAGGTCTTGGCATACAGTCACAAATGACAATAGAAAGCCAAGTGTCATTGCCCACATACAATCAGACCCACAACCAAATATCTAACCTTATAAATGCAAGGGCTACCATTAGTGACCAAATAACTTTCAGGGGGGTAAGTACTAGTGGTCTATCAGTAGTGAAAATACTTGAGGGTAGTAAAAGTGAAATTACCAATAAAGTAACTAGCAAATCAGACCTCTTAAAGATTCACTACTAGAATCTTGTGTATATTGTAATTTATATTAATTCTACTGCAAAGATATCACTAGGACCATAATATACAAAGGGACAATGTATGGCTATTGCAGTGTCACTTGTGCAAGTCACAGTAGTGCTGGCCTTTTAAAACTCCAGTTAACCCATATAAATACCAAGCAGGAATATAAAACCCCTAAATGCCCTCAAGCATGGCATACACTCTTATGTCTTTTAATGGAAGACTTGCATATGTGTGTGTGCAAAACATACATAATCTTACATTTAATTCAGTTGAACAAAAAGTTTCTAGCAGCACATAAAGTCTAGGACAAAAAAAGGGTTAAAAAAACCCCAACAAAAATTGTTCTGCTGTGTGCTAGAGGGAGGGGAGTTGGAAGCCCCCACCCAGTACAGCAGCTGCAGCACACATTAAAGAGAGTGGATTCTAAACATACTTTGTCTTCTACAGTAAAAAAATACATTGGGCTGTTTCTGATAGGATTCTACAGTTATTTTTATAGAGATTTTCCTAGTGGAATAATTCAAAGGTTCCCTCTTTGGAAACCCAACATCCATTCCCTTAGTCAACTTGCACCATTCAGGCAGATGCCAGCTGACCCACATACTATATTCTTTATACATTTCCTCCTGTGGGCTATTGAGGAAATTTTGGACGTCCATTGCTTAAGGATGACCTCATGTCACCCTTGCTAAAAATCGTTTCTCATAGTCCAACTATGATGTAGGGCACTCTTACCCTTCTCTCTCGACTCTTAGCAGTACTGTGGCTGTCAGGGAAAGTCCCACACTAAAAATCCCACACTAAAAATCCCCGCTTCTGATCCCTCCAAATTTTCCAACAAATCCAAATAATAAACAGTAGGGAGACAAATCCTAAAAGTACTTGGCCTCTTATATCATCAAAATCAAACCATGCTAGGGGACTTACATCAACAGTTTTATATATCATTAGAGACAAGTCTACTACAGCTCAGGGATGCGCCCTTCAGTATAGGAGCGTGCAAGCTCAAACCAGTGTGTCCAAGGTTTTCAGAAACAAAGCCAAGAGGTGATCAAAGATCAGAATTCGCCTTTGTTCTCTGGGGGTACCCAGAGACTTTGTACTGACAGACCAAGGAAGACTAGTAAGAAATTCTGCACCTACCCACACTTAAACTTCTGTTGTCCCTTTGCTGTACAGACAATTTTAGTAACAGTTTACTTAACAAACACAGAAAATAGAAAACATTTGTCTCTGAGGACAGTAGGATCCTCTTACTTAACACACTACTGCTCCCACTTGCTTTCTCCACAGAGGGGCGTCTTGGAGCAGTACATTCACACGCCGTAAAGGACCTCTTACACTCACACATTCATAACAAAAGATGTTAAAACATAAAACATAAAATACAACTGTCTCAGGTTCTTGGGAGTTTGTACTCACGACAGGACAGAGGGTTTAGGAATCAGAGGATAGGAGAGCAAATTGAGAAACAAAGGTTCTCACCTTTTTGGCGCCTTGTGGTCTCCTGTCCTCAAAATTCCGGTCCTGGCTCCGTCCACAATCGCTTTCAAACTCCCGGGTTTCGGCACCAAATTGTTGAAGAAAAATTAACATGACGACAGCTGATACAAATTAAAAGGTTATAATTGTACAATTAAACAAAATTACAACAAAATGACAACAGGTCACTTTACAGTAATACAGAGTGTGGCGCGCTGCATCAGATAGGAACAGTGTCTCTTCTTATCTTGTCCATACAAACTTTGGGTGTTGTTACTATAGCTGAAAAGTTCTATTTTGCATGCACAGCAGAAAATAGCTGAACTGACAAGTAAATGTAACTGCTATAGTCAGCCCATTATAACACATAAGAAAAATATACAGAATTAAAAATATTTTTCCCTAACACTATCTCTATCTCTCTCTATCTCTCATAAAACTCCTCTTTCAGGCGAGATGATATAAAACTCCTCTTTCAGACGAGATGATATAAAATTATCCTCCAACACTACAAGATCCCTCATGAGATTATAAAAAGTGAGATTTTGCTCTATTTTTCCAAGGGACGTTCCCTGAATTTCTGTATGTGAAGGAGAGGCAAGCCCAGTGCAATATAGCACTGCATTATATGATAGTCCTGCTACATTTACACTACATTTTAAGTTTTATTACATTTAAACTTTGCACTTTATATTTTGTATTTTAATGCATATAGTTTTTTTTATACAGCAGTTTATTTAGGATTGTGATTTTACAAATTCTAATTATGCCTTCACAGTTTCTGTGTAACTTTAATAAATAAATTAGGGTCATGCTTCGTATATTTGTGTTTATCTTTTACATATTATATTGCAATTTGTAATTGCAGACAAAAGAGAGATAAATAGAGTGAATCATAGAGACAATAACCAGAACTATGAAAATTTGTTGTACTATACAAATAAATAATAATAAAAATAAAGAGAGAAGAGAAAAAGAAAGATGGAAGAATAGATATACTTATATAGTGATTATAATTAAATGGGAAAAGTGATAAAGATACTGGTCAATACACAAAAAGGTTTAATTTATCTAAAGTAGTACTCTGGGAAAGGTACCTAGAATAGGACAGCATAGGGGAATAAGGGAGCTGGGCTGAGGGCCCCACAATTTGTCTTGCGCAGGGCCCCGCAAATGGTAAAGGTTGGCCTTGTTTACTGTTATGCTTTGAATCTAAGTGTCTGAGAACTGAGAAAAAAATGATAGATTTTACTAATAAATAGATACTAAGTTTTAACAAGTATGACTAGAAAATTGGGCATAAAAGTGCAAGATGTGTTTGAGCATTTTATTATTGCACTATTGCTTGCAAAGGGTTAAACATATAGTAACATTTAGCTCCGGAGCAGCACACTACTAGGATAACAACCAATTACCAGCTAGCTCCCAGTAGTAAACCTGAGCCTACATAAGTATGCTTTTCAATAAAAGGATAATAAGAGAACAAATTAAATGTTATAACAGAAGTAAATTGAAAATTTCCTTAACATTCCATGCTCTATCTGAACTATGCAAGTGAAAGTTTGATTCTCTCTTTGGTCTCTAATATAAAAGAAATTCTTGGAATGTGTATATGTAACCTGTGTCTTTCTTTTTTTAAATTTCCATGTGTATTTAAGATGGAGCAATTTTTAAGACGTTACCAGAGCGTGTTATCTCCTGTCAGAGACCACTTCTACAGTTTTTCAAACCTTAGCAAAAAAAAGAAAAGTGATAGACCTGGAGGGACTCTGCTTGTCAGATTATAGAATAAATATTGCCAGTCATGGTGTGAGGCAAACAGGAGAGTGGCCTGGTAGTTGTGACAACATAAAAGCCTTTGGCAGCTGTACAAGTAAACAATCTGGAATTAGTGAGATTCCTTAAATTTATATGTCACATTAAATCTGTGATTTCATTCTTTTGTTGCTTTTGCCAGTGCAGCAATTCTGTGATTATCGTCTCTTTATCAAGGGTAAACACTGTATTAAAGGGATATAACACAGTCTGTTTCATTGTTGTAATAAAATTGCACTAAGCATTGCAATATGTATTCATCATTTAAAAAGATTTTCTTCATAAATGGAAAGAGTCCACAGCTGCATTCATTACTTTTGGGAATTAAGAACCTGGCCACCAGGAGGAGGCAAAGACAACCCAGCCAAAGGCTTAAATACTCCTCCCACTTCCCTCATCCCCCAGTCATTCTTTGCCTTTCGTCCCAGGAGTTTGGCAGAGTGTCAGAAGTTTGTTTTCGTCTCTTATGGAGGGTAGTACTCTTCGACATGGGACAGGAGTTTTAAGTAATCCTGTCAGTCTCTCAGGGGCTTGGATGAAAGTTGGAGTCCGGGGATACAGGAAGAGTCTTTCTGCGAAACCATCCCGACTCACCTTAACAACTCCACAAGCAATCGGCGTTGTCGAACTTCGCTTAGCTGCCTGCTTTCTTCTCTCAAGTCCATGGCGGAGGCGAGGCTACTATTCGTCACAGTGGGCCGTGTTTCTGTTCCACGGCGTAGATTCCGGTAAGATTGTTTCATTTTACTTCTTCATGAATGTACTGTAACTCATTTGTTCCTGCAAATTCACATGAATAATACAGGGTCTCATTGAGACTCCTTTAGTATCTTGGAATCAAGGGTTAATATCTCCTGAGGGGGATTATTGAACAGGGGGGTTTTAATCATGTTTGTTATGTGATTCAATCTGCTTATGTGTACTGTTAACTGGGCTTGTGGCTTGGAACATAACATAGCCTGTTGAAGTGACGCGACCTTACGGTAGGGCACACTTTTTTTGGACTGTACGGTCACCTTGTGACCGGGCGTGTTTAAGTTCTGGTCTCCCATTTCTGCATTCCTGATTGTGTGGCGATGGAAAATTCTAGTCCGCTGGTGTCTGGTACATAGGAGGTGGTGAGTGCCCCAGCCATTGTGGGTGTCAGGTGCCATTTAAATTGTTTTATATATAGTCCATTTTTGGGTATCCTTGATTCAATTATGGAGGATGCTGATGTTGAGATTGGTCAACTTTCTGATTCAGATTCTTTGTCCTGTGAAGAATGCGAATTGGCCCCATTGACTCAGGTCAGTCACTTATGTTCTTTAGGCCGTCCTAGAGCACCTTGCTCCTAGGGCTCGGGGATTCAAGGGACTGCTGAGCCATTTGCCTCAGGGGGCCCTGTCCCTACCACTCCCTACTGCTACACATGCGGGTAACCCAGGTTATGTTTTTTCCTCCTCAGAGGGTGGATTGTTCCCCCCCCTGGAGGTTGTGGCACGTTTTCACTTTTACATACTTTTGGCGCTTGTGCGTCTGCAAAGTCCAGATGTTTATTTGTTTTTTTTTATTATGCTTGTGCCCGATTGCCCCAAGTCTCTTGGCCTCTGGAGTGCATGTACAGTTCACTGCGGGTGTAACTGTTCCTGAGTGTTGTGCCTTTCGTTACAGGCGGCTCGCCTTTGTGTTTTACTCAGACATGTTTTTGAGCTGCTTGGGGACCCTATCCTTCTTGGGTATGGGACTCATTAGTCTCCTCCTTCGACTTGCTCACATCGTTAGACATGGAGGGGATGAAGTAATCTCCTTTAAGTCTTGTTATCAAGATCCTTCCCATTTTTCTTGGAAGAAAAGGGTTTCCGTTAGGCTGGTCCTGTGGATCTTCTGTTCTTTTTGGGCGTTAACCCTTGGGTTGCCTGTTATTTTATTTTATCTGGTTAGGATGAATGTTATTTTATTTTTCATAAAATATCTGGGATCGATACTCGCTGTTTGCTTCTATGGAAGTTGTTTGGGACACATTAGTCCCATGTTTGTCTGTTTTCTTCCTCTCTGAGGATTTAGCCAGCTTGGCAGTTATGACCCTGGTTGCAGGCTGGTCCTGCTTGGGTTCAGCTCTTCTGTCTCGCGGCTTAGTCAGACAGGTGGCACCTATTATGCCTTGCTGGTCAGGTGGGGGTGCAGAGTGCTCTTAGCTTTATTTTAGTTCTTGTTATTTGTTTTACTAGTTTCAGCTAAGCATTCTCAAGAGGACTTGCAGGTCCGTGCAGCTCTAGGGATTGTTTCAGTTCTAAATAGCCATCTCTCTGGTGACTGGGTCAGTGAATTTTGCTGTGTAATTCTCTGTTGCTTCCGATACCCTCGGAACCTAGAGTATTCCTTCCCACATGGTGGAAAGATTAGAGGGTTTAGCGCCTCTTTTCCGCCGGTCGCAATGGTTTTGTCTTAGGAAATTGTCCTTTTTGGACTTTTTCCTTTAGTCGTTCTTCTTCATTGAGGCCTCTTGGATTTTATCTGTTTCTCCTTGTGGATGAGTCACCTTCAGGGGACTTGGATTCCCTACGGTAATTGGTTGTTCCTTTTTCAGGAATTTAAAAGTTGAGGCCTTTTAGGGCTCCGGTTAAGGGTCCTTTCCCTGGTGTTGGGAATGCGCTGCATATCCTTCTTGGGATAGAAGAGGTCCTAGTGGTTTTCCACTCATAGGGTTCAGGTATTTCCATCCAGGTGGCATCCAAACCCATGTTTTTCTGTCCTCTGACTTCGTATCTGGGGTGATGTGGAGGCTTGATGTTGCTCTGTTCGGGTGACTTGTCCTCTCTGTTCCCCTTATGTCTGGAGCTTGTGGCTAGCTGGACAGCTAGTTCAGCATACTAATGGTCTGTGGCTTCTGTACTGTAGCAAACCGAGGGTTGCTAGTCCGATCCTTGGCGCGGTCTACTCAGCCTTTCCTCCTTCTGTGGTGGTTATCATGTGCAGCGCCTGGTGTCCCTTAAGGGGGATTAGCTGCACTTTTCAAGCACAATCATGTTAATGTTGCTCGGTCGCCTGTTAGCTCTAGTGTCCTTTTTATGGGCCTGACTCTTTGGAGTATTAACCTCCTGCATGGGGTGGTCTTTTCCCTTTGGGTTGGGACTTGCAAGGGCTTCTTGCTCTGGTTATCCGGGTCTTTCTGGATTTTTCCCTGGGAGGTCTGTTTTCTTATATCAGACAAGCGATTTATGTTTCTGGAAGAATGTTTAATCCAAACATTTGTGGGGCCCAGGCTCTTGTCCTGATTTTCCGGTATTCGAGGGTCTTACTCAAAGTTTTCTTTGTGGATCCTGCTGTGGGATGTTACTGGACCTTATGATCCTAGGACAGGCCGGGGGTTCCAGTTTCCGGGGTACTTGGACTTTGACCTTATTCTGGCTGTTCTGTTTTACAACTTGGCCAGATTTACTGAGAGCTGGGGCTCCTTGGAGCTTGACTTGTGCTGGACGATACGGTTCCCTTGGGACAGCCAACTAAGGTGACCTGATGGGGGGCTTTTCTGCCAAGCTAACGTAAGGTTTGTGGTTGCTCAGCTGTCACTTTTGCGCCTGGTATGTGTGCTATCACGATGGTGTTTTAAGGCGTTCTTCCGTGTAAGTCAGTGACGTGGCCTGTGTCCTCTTGGTTCTCCCTTTGAATTCCTGTCTTATAGGCAGGTGTTTATCGATGCTTTCCTCTTCAGGGGGCTTGGTGTCCTCCTTAAGGATGTGTGGTTCCTTTTTTAGGGGACCTCTCCTGTGTTCGGGAGGTTGGAGCAGATGTTTTATCTGGTTTGGGGACAGGTCTGCTTTTTGAGTTGTTCCTTTCCATCTGGGGAGCTGCTGGCTCCACATTGAGACTTAGTCGGGTGGCTTTGCTAGATCTATTGGGTCTATTGCCTGCTAGATTATCTTTAAGTTGACGTGGCTGTGTCCATTTTTCCGCCCTTTTGGGGGCCGGTTTTGAAGTTCCTTTCGGTTCCCTTGCTTTTAGATCTGCCGCTGCTTGGGCTGGTCCGGCTAGGTATAGGATCTGAGATCTATTGTTCTGCGGGTCAGTGTCCTTGGGGCCTTTTCCTTCTAGTTCTTTTGCCCGGCTCTGACGAAGCGGGGTTTGCTTGGGTTGTGGTTTTTCAGGCCTGGTGCCCTCAGAATGGGCCTCCTATTGTACCCTCCCGTTTTTGCATTCAGTGTCCTCTATAGCTTGGGTATTGTTTTCCCAAAAATAATGAATGCAGCTGTGGACTCTTTCTATTTATGGAAAAACTTAAATTATGCTTACCTGATAATTTTATTTTCTTCAGATGGAAAGAGTCAACAGCTCCCCACCCGTATTTTTTCTGTGGGGCATCTTTATTTTTTTATTCTTCTGGCACCTTTTCACCCTGGTATTTCTTCTACTGTTCCTTGTTCGTCGGCAGAATGACTGGGGGATGAGGGAAGTGGGAGGAGTATTTAAGCCTTTGGCTGGGATGTCTTTGCCTCCTCCTGGTGGCCAGGTTCTTAATTACCAAAAGTAATGAATGCAGCTGTGGACTCTTTTCATCCGAAGAAAAGAAAATTATCAGGTAAGCATAATTTAAGTTTTTATCTTTTATTTCTTTTTTAACTTAATTTGTGAATGGTCCATTACTCCCTGACACAATCCACAAGGGAGCTGTGGCCTCTACAGGAAATCAAAGTGGCAGCTTTTCCTTTTGAAGTGTTACTAGGAGAGATCTTCTCTGTCTACAGTCAGCGTATTGCCCATCCTCAGTAGAGGACTTTTGTTACAAAAAATCTTGTGATAATAGAATTTAAAGGGACAGCAACAGTCAAAATGAATCTTACATGATTCAGACAGAGCATGCAATTTTAAGAGACTTTCATATTTACATCCATTATCTAATTGTACACAGACTTTTTATATGTACACTTTCTGAGGTACCATATCCTACAGAACATGTGCAAGAGTTCACATTGTATATGTATTTTAGTCTGTGATTGGCTGTGGACCGCAAATTAAAGGAAATTTTAATAGAGTAGAAAATAGATAAATTGTATTTCTCATTTAAAATTTAGAGCAGGTGTAATTGCATTGTCTTTTTGATTATGCAATTCTACTGTATTAAATGGTTATTTCTGTAATGGTAGCACTCTTTCTCTATTTATTTATTTTTTAACACATCAAGTTTCTTTTTATGTTTACATTGATTTAACTTTTTTTTGTTTTTACAAAGGATCACTGTTTTATATCCCTTTAAGACATGATGTTTCATCTCTATATAAAACACGTTATTTTTTTATGTATTGCTCAAATGCTTCAGTGCTGTAGAATAATTATTTATTTTCCCCCCTTTTCCTGTAATTTATGTCTGGAAAGTGTGTATTTTCCAGTCCTACAAAGTGAAAGGGCACACAGCAGGCTTAACCTTGTCACATATACGTCCCACAACACAGTAATAGTGATCGGCTTTTCCAAATAAAGGGGTGGAGTTTGACAATTTTAAAAATAATGCAGCAAGCAAGGGGTTAATATATGTTAATATAGCCCAGACTCTGCTGATATGCTACTCTATGGGAAGACTGCTGGGAAATTTTATTACAGAGTGTTAACTGTGCATTTAAATTGATAAAGTGTGGAATATTTGTTCTAGTATCTCAAAAGAGGACATAAGCAGGGTGGATTTGATTTAAATCACTAGTAGTCAGTAAGACTGATTTAAATCTATTTAAATCATGGTTTCCATTTTTTAGAATAAAAACTTTTCAGATTATTTTTCCATTTATATTAGACCATTACTGATTTGGCTATATATTATTACATAATAGATATGCATAGGTAGGTCATTGAAATGAATGAAACTTCAGTTTAATAGGTTAATCATTAATATTTTATCAACTTTTCAGCTGTACTTTATTGGAAGTAGAAAAATAATCATTACATTATAATAACAATTTAAATAGTATTATTTAACTAAAGAAAATTAACCATTAAACAATTTAAATTGTTTTATTTAACTAAAACATTAACATTATATTTCATTGTTAATGCTTGTCGCACCCTCCTTACACTTAGGTCCTTGTACAGATCTATTCAACTCAAAAAATCTTCTTTTTAGTGAGCTTTTGAAACTTTGTATGGGTTGATTCTGTGTTAATAAATTTGCAGGGGTGCAATGGCTTTAAAGGGACAGTAAAGTAAAATTAAACTTTCATGATATTTAACAATTTTTCAAAGTATTTCTCTTATCTAATTTGCTTAATTCTCTTGGTATTTATTGTTGAAAGGCATACATAGGTAGGCTCAGGAGTAATGCCCTACTGTGAGCTAGCTAAATGTCACTGTCTCACCCAGTTTGTTCAGCTACGCCCCATTAGAGCACTGCTCTCCTTCATCAAAGGATACCAACAAAATGAAGCAAATTTGATAATAGAAGTAAATCTGAAAATTGTATGATCTATCGGAAACACAAAAGTTTTCTTTTATGATTACGTCCCTTTAAGGTCTACTTATCAACTCTGTATGTTTATTTTATAACATTTCCTAGTTCCTTGACAAGTGAATCAAAAGAAACACCGGTGTAAAGGATCACTTTATTACTACATATTAAAAATGACCAAAAAAAGCATCTGACACATTTTAGCTTATAACCTTAATCATAGATTCATACAATCAATTAAAGGGACACTAAACCCATTTTTTTTTTCTTTAATGATTCAGATAGAGCATGGAATTTTAAGCAACTTTCTAATTTACTCCTATTATCAATTTTTCTTCGTTCTCGTGCTATCTTTATTTAAAAAGCAGGAATGTAAAGCTTAAAAGCCGGCCCATTTTTGGTTGAGAACCTGGGTTATGCTTACTTATTGGTTTGCTAAATGTAGCCACCAATAAGCAAGCACTATCCAGGGTGCTGAGCGTAAAATGGGCTGGCTCCTAAGCATTCAATTCTTGCTTTTAAAATAAAGATACCAAGATAACAAAGAAAAATGTAATAATATGGGTAAATTAGAAAGTTGCTTAAAATTGCATGCTCTATCTCAGTGATTTGCAACCTTTTTTTTGCCGTGGCACACTTTTTTACATTAAAAAATCCTGCGGCACACCACCATCCCAAAACTTTACAAAATGACACATTATAGCCTAATACAGGATATATATATATATATATATATATATATATATATATATATATATATATATACACATACTGTATATACACACCCTGTACTGTGCTGTCATGCCATGCCTCCTACAAACTATACATGACATATTGACATTCTTTTACAAACAATCATAATGATTGTCTGTGAATGAATGTCAATGTCATGGTTGGAAATTATGCCTGATGAGCCTGTCACATACCTCCCAATATGTAAAAATTTGAAAGAGGGACACCCCCGCACTGTTGTCAATCTGCAGCGGCACACCTGAGGTGCACCTGAGGATCTCTCACGGCACACTAGTGTGCCACGGCACACTGGTTGAAAAACACTGCTCTATCTGAATGATTAAAGAAATAAAATAGGTTTAGTATCCCTTTAAAAACCACAACCTTCTAAAATCAAAGTTCAACAATCATTGGTTAACATGTATTAAAGGGACAGTCAACACCAGAATTTTTGTTGTTTTAAAAAAAAAAAAAAAAAAGATAATGCCTTTATTACCCATTCCCCAATTTTGCATAACCAACACTGTTATAGAAATACACTTTTTACCTCTGTGATTACCTTGTATCTAAGCCTCTGCAAACTGCCCCCTTGTTTTAGTTGTTTTGACAGACTTGCATTTTAGCATCAGTGCTCACTCCAGGGTAACTTCACGTGCATGAGCTCAATGTTATCTATATGAAACACATGAACTAATGCCCTCTATTAGTCAAAATGTATTCAGATTAGAGGCAGTCTTCAAGGTCTAAGAAATTAGCATATGAACCTCCTAGGGTTAGCTTTCAACTAAGAATACCAAGAGAACAAAGCAAAATTGGTGATAAAAGTACATTGGAAAGTTGTTTAAAATTACTTAAAGGGACTTGACTGTCCCTTTAAGTTACAACTGAGAAAATAATTTAAGTTGGACTTTTCTAACACTATGTATATACAAACACTAACATAATTACAACTACGCTGATACAAAATTGCATCTGTATTTTGGTTAACATATATTTTGTGGCAACAGAGAAAATAATTTAAAGGGACAGTCTAGTCAAAATTAAACTTTCATGAATCAAATAGGGCATGCAATTTTAAACAACTTTGCAATTTACTTTTATCATCAAAATTGCCTTGTCCTCTTTGGTATTCTTATTTTAAAGCTAAACCTAGGTTGGCTCATAATACAATGTAACATAACACTGCACTATATGATAATACAAGGCATCTATACACTAATAAACACATCACTCTGCACTATATGATAATACAAGTCATCTATACACTAATAAACTTAACACTGCACTATATGATACTACAAGGCATCTATACACTTATAAACACAGCACTATATGATAATACAAGGCACCTATACACTAATAAACACAACACTCTGCACTATATTATAATGCAAGACATCTATACACTAGTAAACACAACACTGCACTATATGCTAATACAAGGCATCTATACACTAATAATCACAACACTCTACTATATGATAATGTAAGGCATCTATACACTAATAAACTCAACACTCTGCACTATATGATAATACAAGGCATTTATACACTAATAAACACAACACTCTGCACTATATGATAATACAAGGCATTTATACACTAATAAACACAACACTCTGCACTATATGATAATACAAGGCATTTATACACTAATAAACACAACACTCTGCACTATATGATAATGTAAGGCATCTATACACTAATAAACACAGCACTCTGCACTGTATGGCAATACAAGGTATCTATACACTAATAAACACAACACTCTGCACAATATGATAATACAAGGCATCTATACACTAATGAACACACTACTCTGCACTATATGATAATACAAGGCATCTATACACTAATAAACACAACACTCTGCACTATATGATAATACAAAGCATCTATACACTAATAAACACAACACTCTGCACTATATGATAATACAAAGCATCTATACACTAATAAACACAACACTCTGCACTATATGATAATACAAGGCATCTATACACTAATAAACACACTACTCTGCACTATATGATAATACAAAGCATCTATACACTAATAAACACAACACTCTGCACTATATGATAATACAAGGCATCTATACACTAATAAACACAACACTCTGCACTATATAATAATACAAAGCATCTATACACTAATAAACACAACACTCTGCACTATATGATAATACAAAGCATCTATACACTAATAAACACAACACTCTGCACTATATGATAATACAAGGCATCTATATACTAATAAACATGCTGCACTGTATAGTTCAGAGTGCCTATACAGAACACTGACAACATATATGCTTCCCTATAGAATTACGAGTGCCTATGCACTGATGGTGAGCACTTTGTGATGCATCAAGATGCTGAACATTTTAACACTGAAAATGAACACACTGCACTGTATAATTATGCCAAGTATAATACACTGGAATAGGATGTGCTGATTTAATTATGACCATCTATACACATTAATGTGTAGGTATGCATGTAGGTACAGATTATATACGTATATATATATATAAAAGCTGTTTTAGGTCTCCCCTTCCATTCTAGCCATTATGCTACCATGTATGGCCCCCTATTATGAAGCCCAATTTAGGCAGTAATAAATATGTACATTATAAAAATGTTTATCATGCACCAAAAGTGCTCCCCCCTGCAGGGGCACCTTTAGGTGGTTGCCTTGTCTGCCTCTATTGTAGCACTGGCCTGCTTAAGTGTTTTGGCAAAATAAGTGAAACAAAATGAATGGAAAGATGAGAAACAACCCTTAGGCCTCGCTTCCATTGAGTCGTTATTCAGTTTGCGTGCACTCGCAAACCGTTAAATATGCTGTCGTAAGCAATATCGTTTATCGACTGTTTCCAATGGCGCGTTATACCTCAATATCGGCAGCTGGACTCCGGCTGCCGAAAAGATCTTCGCGTCCCATAGAAAGTAATAGAAGCCGTTAATCGATAAATTATACCAGGTTTCCAATGAAAGCGCTAACCGTTAATACACTGTCGGAGGCTGTCGATACATTGAGAAATATTACCCCCAGCTCAACTAGGTGTAAAGGAGGAAAAAGAGCTTTTTTGAGGCCTGTTTCTCATTGAAATTGCAAATCCAAAAGAAATTATGAGTGTTTCAATGTACAAATAACATTATATATGCTACATTTATTGGTCCTATGTATAGGAATATTTGCACCCATGTTGTCATAGAAATATCAATATGTATGTACATATAAAAATATATGCAAGCACCACAATTATGGAGCGACCTCCCGCACACTTTCAAACCTTCCCCATGCCTAATATCCTTTAAGAGATCCCTCTCTACATATCTCAAAACAGAATGCACCTGTCATTGTTGATTATATGTTTCCTACCTGTTCTATGTTAAATTTTTGGGCATATGTATTATTATTGTTTTTTATTTTATTGTACCCATTGTATCAATGCAATGTTTTGTGTACCCAGGACATACTTGAAAACTATAGAAATCTCAATGTATCTTTCCTGGTAAAATATTATAAAAATAAATACAATATCTACCTATTCAAAATGAAACCTTTGCCCAGGGATGCTATATATAATCTCAATACATATAGAAAAATAATTCAAAGGAAATAAGTTGTTTATCATGAAGATGAGTTTTATTATTACAGATTTACCCTCATTCAAATGTAATTTTCAATGTGAAAATCATATTTATTCAATACAAAACGATGACACATTAAAGTTATGTGTCATAGTACTAATATTTATAAAATATATGTAATGTCATATCTGCTAAAGCAGATAATTCATTTGCAATATTTAGACTATTAACCAAAATACATAAGTGCTTAATATTACATACTTCAAGAGATATGAAGTATTTTCTTTAACATGGAGTTATTGAAACAATTTAAAAGTGCATTGTGCATTGGTCCCAGGGAGAGTCTGTGTCTGTTCATATGATGTCAATTAAAATGTATTAATCATCTCTATATCATGGTAATCACATATATGTTGTGTATACATCAGTGCTTAAATATCATAAAGATACATTTATCTAATTATTCTAAATATTGAATAATAATCTTGACAAAAAGGAGTGCATTAGTCATGATAGGTATTAGTCATGATAGGTATATATTTCAGATATTACATTCCACATAGGACTATAAGAATGAATGCAAGGTATTTGGCCATATCAACAGGAAGGAGTATTTTCTTTTCAACTCTTCTATAACTGTATAACCCTTATTAGCTTCATCTGAAGGAGCAAACAACATATGCTTGTGGAATATAAATCATAACATTTACACATGTCACGTTGACTAATGTTAGATAGCATATACTGTATAAATTTCAGACACGTATCCCCAAGTATTCTTAAACGGCATAATATCCTCAATAAAAGGACACATACATTTATCAACAATGTACACCTGCATATTAATTGACATCATGTGAAATAAAAATGAATAAAGCTGTTAATTTTTAGCAGATAAACAGCTATTAGAATAATATTAAGATATATGTTCAAATTTGGATTAGAAAAATGGATGCATATTTATGAGATTAAAATCGCACTTAAAAAAGTGCTTTAGTGCAAAAATTAGATATGATATATCTTGGGTGGAAAAAAAAGAATATTAATTAATTCTTGCAGCGGGATTTTGACTTTGGAGGAGAGGTACTTAGGGGGGCAGTGTGGCGTCTTGTGCGACGCCCACCAGCTGAATGTGAGGCTAATAACCGGGATTCAGGGTCCTGCAGGGAGATGACAGAGGATGCAAGGGAGGATGGAGTTTGGGGCCTATCCGCGAGCCTCTCCACTGCCTCTGCCAGGCGGACGAGTGAGGCATTATGGATGTCCATTTGGCTCTGTATCCTCCTGAAATCCTGCTGCTGCTGGAGCCTGGACAGCCTAAGCTCTCTATGTATGAGCCTCAGTAGATCATCCTGCTGGGACTGTGCCGGACCCTGTTGTACAGTTGGTGTCTCAGGAACCAATAATTGGCTGGTTCCAGGGCTGTCTCTCCGTATTGGTGACTGTGAGGTTGTCTGTGATGGCACTGTTGGCAATACATTGGTGGGTGCAGTGGGTGGTGGTGTGGATTCCTGTTGTGCCATAGGAGTGGGAGGCATATAGTACAGATGATGCAGATCTGTATGCTGCTGTGGTGGGTGCATCATCTGCTGCTGAGGATAATTATGTCGTGGTGGGTGCATCATCTGCTGCTGAGGAGGATGTTGTGGGGGGTGCATCATCTGCTGCTGAGGAGGATGTTGTGGGGGTGCATCATCTGCTGCTGAGGAGGATGTTGTGGGGGTGCATCATCTGCTGCGGTGGGTATAGCTGTGGGGGCTTTGCCATTTGTTTCTGCGAAGTATGCATGAACTGCCAGTGTTGAGGAGGATGAGTCTGCTGGGGTTCAGAACCCAGAACATGAAATGTTGTCTCCAAGGTAGATGGAGAAGGACATGATACATCCTCCACCTCATATGCCCTAGGCTGCTGGATATCATCTTCTAAGAGGCTGATATAGGAGGTAGTGTCGCCATAGATATCCTCCTCCTCCTCAGTGAATGTAGGAACATCCTGCTGTGGTGTTGGTGCAGCTTCATACTCCTCCTGTTCGGAACCTACAAATAAATATACGGTATGTTTACATTATCTATCTAATAGAATATATTACTTTGTAGCATAACAATACAGACTATTATATTCCATATTTATGTGTATATATGTACACACACACACATACACACACATACACACACACACACATACACACACATATAGTGTGTTTGGGATAAAATCCAAGCATATATGACCATAACTGATGAATCTTTATAGACGGTGTCTTAAAGGAACATTGTTAAAGGGACACTGTACCCAAATATTTTCTTTTGTGCTTCAGATAGAGCATGCAATTTTAATCAACTTTCTAATTTACTCCTATTTTCAAATGTTCTTTATTCTCTTGGTATCTTTATTTGAAATGCAAGAATGTAAGTTTAGATGGTGGCCCATTTTTTGTGAACAACCTAGGTTGTCCTTGCTGATTGGTGGATAAATGCATCCACCAATCAAAAACTGCTGTCCAGAGTTCTGAACCTAGAAAAAAGCTTAGATGCCTTCTTTTTCATATAAAGATAACGAAGAGAAATTGATAATAGTAGTAAATTAGAAAGTTGCTTAAAATTGCGTGCTGTATCTGATTCACAAAATAATAAATTTGGGTACAGTGTCCCTTTAAGGAAAATGACACATGATTTATATGAAATGCTTAATATTCTTGGATATTATATAATCAATATTCTTGCTTGTCGGAGCAGATATACAATACAGAGTGCTTGCTGAACATATTAAATACAACTATGTAAATTTAGATTCATAGCTAAACACAGATGGGTATTTATGATATACAACATATATACATCACATATATGGTTATATTTAATATTGAATATTCACCTTCATACACCTCTTCAGGTGGCACAGAGGTGTCCATTGTCCCCTTACATCCATGAACAGATTCATCCGAGATGACATTGGACAGCATCTCCTCCCATGACCTTAAGTGTATTCTCTTGCTAGGACCACCACCTGTCCCACGTGCATATTTGGCCTGCTGTGCCAGCTTAGCTTTGGCTTCCTTCCTGCAGTCATGATAGCGGTGTTTAATGCTGGCAGTAGAACGATTACGTCCTAAGCAGCTGACTGCCACTCGAATCTCCTCCCACAGCTTATTACGGACACCCGCCCTCAGGTTAGGGTTCTCCAGCTGAGGTGCCCTCTCCAAGTAGGCCTCAACAAGAGCCTCCTTCTCCTCCTCAGAGTACCTCTCCTCTCTTAGCCTGCCCTTCACACCTGAAGGGCCAGCAGACACAGACTCTCCCTCCTGTGACTGGGGACCAGCCCTCTCTACCTCCTCTGTCCCTGCAGGCTGTGACAGGCTACCACCAGCCCCACCCCCACTTGCCACAGTCTGCCCCACTCTCCCTCTTCTTTTTGTGCCTAGCTGAGGCTGACTCCTCCTCACTACTTCCCCCCTCCCACTCCCTCTATCCACCCTCTCCACTGCCCTCCCCCTAGCCACCCCCTTCCCAACTCCACTAGGCCTATCCATCCCTTTCTCCTTCCTCCCTAACTCTAACCTAACACTAAAGTCCCTAGCTTACCTAACTACACTAATTCACCTAACTAAACCCTAAATTAAATATCCCCAAAACTAACTACCTAACCTATCTAGACCCTAACTATCTCTATTCTATATCCCTCAAAATAAAAATAAAATGTGGGGGTGAAAATAAACAAAGGGATGTAAATGAAAAAGGAAAAACTAAAGAGGATTATAACAAAATTATCGAAAAATAATAAGGGATGCAAATGAAGAAAGGGGTGGGCTATATAGTCAAATGAAACAAAAAATATGGGATGTAAAAAAAAATAAATAGGATGGACAAAATGTATATATAAAAAAAAAAGTTATATAGTGAGGAAGGGAAGGGTAGTCAAAGGGGGGATGGAATAAAGGGATTAATGAAAGGAGTAATAAAGGAAGATGGGGATATGGGGGTTAATGAAATAAAAAAAAATGTGAATGTGTTTGTATCAAATAAAAGTGTGTGTGTGTGTTTGTGTGTATAAACTAATGTGTGTTAATTAACTAATGTATGGATGTGTGTGTGTGTTCCTAATATTATATGAGGCCTACAATCAGAATATATGAAAATAAAATATCAAACTCTCCACTAACTCTCAAACAACTCTCAAAAACCCAAAACTCCTACCAACTCAACTAGCTCCCGTGTCTTTCTCTATAGAGGCGATCACAGGTAAAGAGCGCAGGCGCAAACCGTTATTCTTATAGACAGAGGTCGGGTTACCATGGCAATGCACTTGTTATGGCGCGCTTTTCGACAAATCCGACATCTTATGTACGGCCGAAAAGAGCGACTGCGCTCAACACACTAATCTTTTCAATGGAAACCTGGTACTAAAATGGAGCCGTAAATTACTTTTAGCTGTCGTCTGCTTCGGTAGCTTACGGCTCCATTTTTAACGACTCAATGGAAGCGAGGCCTTAGTTAGTAATGTGCAGTGAACTGAGCTCTGTAACATAGAACGCTGCAAGTGAAAAAAAAAGCCCAATATTATTTGAAATTGTTGGATAGCCCTGAGTTAAAGAAACCTAATCTAGTTCTTTCATGGTTTACACAGATACAGTTAAAAAAAAAAATCCAATATGCTTCTCTTATCAAATTTACTGTTCTGTTTGGTATTCTTTGTTAAAGAGCATACCTATTTAGGCATCTTGCATGTGCTTGGAACACTATATAGCTGCAGTTTTGCAAGATTACTTTAAACTTTTAAGCACTAGATGGCAGCAGTGTTTACACAATGCATATGAGTTAAATAGTAGGCATGAGCCATATTTTGGCAAACAAATGGCGAATATGGCTGTAGACAGCAACATTCGTTTTGTTTGGCATCGGATATATCAGTGCTAAAGAGTAACACACAGAGATCTGTGCAAATCCAGATCTTTGCCTGTTTACTCACACTGATATATCAAGCACCGAAATGAAACAGATGCAGCTGCCGGCAGCCGTATTCGATATTCGTTCGTTCCATTCACGAATGCCGAATCCAAAAATTTTGCCCATGCCTAGTTAAAAGCATTCCTGTAAACTGATGCCAAATAGTTCTCGAGGCATGTGCACGCTACCTACCTGGGTATGCTGATCAACAAAGAATTCTATGAGTACAAAGTAAATTTGTAGAATAGAAGTCAATTTGAATTTTTTTTTAATTCTATCTGAATCATGAAAGAAAATTTTGGATTTCATGTCCCTTGAAATGTATATAATGCTATTTTGCTCCTTAAGAAATACCAGTTGTATTCATGAAGTAGTGAACTAAAATATTTGGCTCTAATAAGCTTTATTTTATTTTAATGTCCCAAAACACAAACATTCTTTTATTTGCTTCTTGTAAAATATGAAACCTTTAAACCATTGTATTCATTTTAGGTGTGTCCCTCTGTAAGAACAGAACTGTGGGAAATATACTTATCAACCAATGAGCATTAGCAGAAAGTATATGGCTGGTACTGATGGTTTTAGTTTTTACGGAAAAAACGTAGATATAAAATGGTCCTTTTTCATATGGATAACCTGTTTTTTAGTACATCATCGCTTTAATTTGCTAAGAAGGAGTATTATCTGCTTCAGAAGAACATATAAAGTGCCTCAAATGCAGGAAAACTGTAGTTACATATTTTTAACACCATTTGTACAATCATATGATTCTATTTTTTCGGGATAAAATATTGCTAAATTTGAATTTATTTATTTTTTTCTTTTATGGCAGGCTACATTTCCAGGGTACTGAAGAATTATACGTTACGAGCCTGTGATGGAGAATATATATCGCTCAAATGTCCTCATAGAACAACCATCAGCATTCAGTCTTCATTTTATGGTCGCAATATGCCCAGCCATCAGATGTGTCCGTCACGTTACCCACAGTCCTTTGCAACATTTCTTAAAGAAGATGTTTCCTGTTCAACCACTACAGCTCTACAGGTTCATTCGTAGAATTACTTAAAATATTAGAGTTTAGACTTATTAAAGATATTTTTTGATACTTCTACAGCAACTGATATTCATATATTATTTATTAAGAGTGTGTTTTGTTTGTTATATATGTACAGTACATATACATTTAGATTATGGTGAGCAACAGTGAAATTTCTCTAATGAACTCACAAAGCATAGAGTTTTTAAATCTATTGTCAGTGTTTTATAACAATATTTTGCCTTTGTTTGTGGACATGTGTAGGGTAGAGGTACTAAAATGTTCATTCTCATTTGTTCTCTCTAAGTATTGTTTTTGTGTATACATTAAGAAATAAGATAAGGAGGGCTTTGTGTATTTAGAGAAATAAGATAATGAGTGTTGTTCTCCCTGCAAGCTCAATGCATTTCATTGGGTTGTAGTTTCAATTAAGATTAATCTATTTAATATATAAAAATAAACCTAAAGGATCAATTTCTGCTACATTTTATACTCTGCAGCTGTTTTTTGGAAAAACATTAAAGGGAAAATACATATGCAGTTGACTGTCCCTTTTAAGTACTAATTTATTACTCACTAGTACTTTATTAATAGATAATGACAATGCCTCACAAGCATTAAATAAATTTAATTTTTTCCTCAATACAAGAAATTCTGTTTCTATAAAAAGTGAACTACTATACTATACTAACAATCACCTAGATTACGAGTTTTTGTCGGTAAGGCTTGCGGTGTTAACGAGCAGTTTTGGCTCACCGCTCACCTACAGACAGCGCTTGAGCGGAGAGCAAAATTTAGCTCCACATCTCACCTCAATACCAGCGCTGCTTACGTTAGCGGTAAGCAGGTAAAACATGCTTGTGCACGATTTCCTAATAGGAATCAATGGGACTGATTTGGCTGAAAAAAAGCCTAACACCTGCAAAAAAGCAGCGTTCAGCTCCTAATGCAGCCCCATTGATCCCTATGGGAAAATAAAATTTATGTCTACACCTAACACCCTAACATGAACCCCGAGTCTAAATACCCCCAATCTTACACTTATTAACCCCTAATCTGCCGCTCCGGACACCGCCGCCACCACCTACATTATACTTATGAACCCCTAATCTGTCACCCCAACATCGCTGACACCTACATTTTATTTATTAACCCCTAATCTGCCGCCCCAATGTCGTTGCAACCTACCTACAATTATTAACCCCTAATCTGCCACCCACAACGTCGCCACCACTATAATAAAGTTATTAACCCCTAAATCTAAGTCTAACCCTAAACCTAACACCCCCTAACTTAAATATAATTTAAATAAATCTAACTAAAATTACTATAATTAACTAAATAATTCCTATTTAAAACCAAATACTTACCTGTAAAATAAACCCTAAGCTAGCTACGATATAACTAATAGTTACATTGTAGCTAGCTTAGGGTTTATTTTTATTTTACAGGCAAGTTTGTATTTATTTTAACTTGGTAGAATAGTTATTAAATAGTTATTAACTATTTAATAACTACCTAGCTAAAATAAGTACAAATTTACCTGTAAAATAAACCCTAACCTAAGTTACAATTACACCTAACACTACACTATAATTAAATTAATTACCTAAATTAACTACAATTAATTACAATTAAATTAAATAAACTAAAGTATGAAAACCCCCCACTAAATTACAGAAAATAATAAAATAATTACAAGTTTTTTAAACTAATTACACCTAATCTAATCCCCCTAATAAAATAAAAAAGTCCCCCAAAATAATAAAAATCCCTACCCTATACTAAATGACAAATAGCCCTTAAAAGGGCTTTTTGCGGGGCATTGCCCCAAAGTAATCAGCTCTTTTACCTTTAAAAAAAAATACAATACCCCCCCAACATTAAAACCCACCACCCACACACCCAACCCTACTCTAAAACCCACCCAATCCCCCCTTAATAAAACCTAACACTAACCCCTTGAAGATCACCCTACCTTGAGACGTCTTCACCCAAACGGGCAGAAGAGGTCCTCCAGATGGCCAGAAGTCTTCATCTAGGCGGCATCTTCTATCTTCATCCATCCAGAGCGGAGCGGAGCGAGTCCATCTTCAAGACATCTGACGCGGAGCATCCTCTTCGTTCGACGGTGACTGGAGCAATGACGGGTCCTTTAAATGACGTCATCCAAGATGGCGTCCCTTCAATTGCAATTGGCTGAAAGAAGTCTATCAGCCAATCGGAATTAAGGTAGAAAAAATCCTATTGGCTGATCCAATCAGCCAATAGGATTGAGCTCGCATTCTATTGGCTGTTCCAATCAGCCAATAGAATGCAAGCTCAATCCTATTGGCTGATACAATCAGCCAGTAGGATTAAATTTCAATCCTATTGGCTGATTGGATCAGCCAATAGGACTTTTTCTACCTTATTTCCGATTGGCTGATAGACTTCTTTCAGCCAATTGCAATTGAAGGGACGCCATCTTGGATGACGTCATTTAAAGGACCCGTCATTGTTCCAGTCGCCGTCGAACGAAGAGGATGCTCGTGTCGGATGTCTTGAAGATGGTCCCGCTCCGCTCTGGATGGATGAAGATAGAAGATGCCACCTGGATGAAGACTTCTGGCTGTCTGGAGGACCTCTTCTGCCAGGATAGGATGAAGACTTCGGACCGTCTGGAGGACCACTTCTGCCCGGTTGGGTGAAGACGTCTCAAGGTAGGGTGATCTTCAAGGGGTTAGTGTTAGGTTTTATTAAGGGGGGATTGGGTGGGTTTTAGAGTAGGGTTGGGTGTGTGGGTGGTGGGTTTTAATGTTGGGGGGGTATTGTATTTTTTTTTACAGGTAATAGAGCTGATTACTTTGGGGCAATGCCCCGCAAAAAGCCCTTTTAAGGGCTATTTGTCATTTCGTATAGGGTAGGGATTTTTTTTTATTTTGGGGGGGCTTTTTTATTTTATTAGGGGGATTAGATTAGGTGTAATTAGTTTAAAAAACTTGTAATTATTTTATTATTTTCTGTAATTTAGTGGGGTTTTTTTCCGTACTTTAGTTTATTTAATTTAATTGTAATTAATTGTAGTTAATTTAGGTAATTAATTTAATTATAGTGTAGTGTTAGGTGTAATTGTAACTTAGGTTAGGGTTTATTTTACAGGTAAATTTGTACTTATTTTAGCTAGGTAGTTATTAAATAGTTATTAACTATTTAGTAACTATTGTACCTAGTTAAAATAAATACAAAGTTGCCTGTAAAATAAAAATAAACCCTGAGATAGCTACAATGTAACTATTAGTTATATTGTAGCTAGCTTAGGGTTTATTTTATAGGTAAGTAATTTAGTTTTAAATAGGAATTATTTATTTAATTGTAGTAATTTTATTTAGATTTATTAAAATTATATTTAAGTTAGGGGGTGTTAGGGTTAGGGTTAGACTTAGGTTTAGGGGTTAATACATTTAATATAGTGGTGGCGACATTGTGGGCGGCAGATTAGGGGTTAATAAATGTAGGTAGGTGTCGGCAATGTTAGGGACGGCAGATAAGGGGTTAATAAAATATAAGTAGTGTTTGCGAGGCGGGAGTGCGGCGGTTTAGGAGTTAATATATTTATTATAGTGGCGGCGATGTCCGGTCGGCAGAATAGGGGTTAAAAATATTTATTTTAGTGTTTGCGATGTGGGGGGGCCCTCAGTTTAGGGGTTAATAGGTAGTTTATGGGTGTTAGTGTACTTTTTAGCAATTTAGTTAAGAGGTTTATGCTACGGCGTTAGCCCATAAAACTCTTAACTACTGACTTTTAAATGCGGTACAAGTCTTGACAGGAGAGGGTGTACCGCTTACTTTTTCCAAGACTCGTAATACCGGCGTTAGGAAAATCCCATTGAAAAGATGGGATACGCAATTTACGTAAGTGGATTGGCGGTATGTTCGCTGGGACCTCTCAACGCTGCTTTTTAAGGCTAATGCAAGACTCGTAATCTAGCAGAATGTCTTTTCAATAACTTTTTTCATGCAACAAATATCAGAACCGTGCAGCATATTGTCGGATTGTCGTGGTTTGGGAGCTCTGCCCTGCTGTTCTTCTTGCGGCTTTTCTTTAGGGAAAATGTCTTGGTTTCCAAAGTGAAATCAGAGACTGCCCTGGTCCAGCCTGTGACCTGTAAAGAGATTAAACACATAGTTAGAATCAGCAGTGCATTAGTGGAACCAAGCTAAGTACCTCTGGTGAGCCAATGACAAGAGGCATTTGTGTGTAGAAACCAATCACCAGCTAGCTCTCAGTGGTACAGTGCTGCTCCTGAGCCTACCTAAATATGCTTTTTAACAAAGGATATCAAAGGATCATAGTAAATGTAATAATAGAAGTACAGTGAAAAGTATCTTAAAATTGGACGCTCTAGATCAGTGTTTCTTAACCGCAGTCCTCAATACCCCCAACAGGCCAGGTTTTTATTATAGCTGAACTAGAGCACAGGTGAAATAATCAGCTTATAGGTGAGAGCAGGTTAGCTACCATGGTTACTGATCAGCTGATTATTTCACCTGTGCTCAAGATCAGATATAATGAAAACCTGGCCTGTTGGGGGTACTTGAGGACCGTGGTTGAGAAACACTGATGTAAATGAAAGTTCTTTTTCATCAAAGGACATTTAGAGGGACAGTCTACTCCCTTTATTACCCATTCCCCAGTTTTCTAAAGCCAACACGGTTATATTAATAGACTTTTAACCTCTGTGATTACCTTGTATCTAAGCCTCTGTAGACAGCCCCCTTATATCAGGGCTATTTATTATCTATTGACTTGCATTTTAGCCAATTAGTGCTGTGTCCTGCACCACTCCACGGGCATAAGCTCAATGTTATCTGTATGGCACAGATGAACTAGCAGTCTCTTGTTGTGAAAAGCCAATACAAATGCATGTGATAAGAGGCTGCCTGTAGAGGCTTAGAAATAGGCAGAAGTTTAGAGGTTTAAATGTTATAAAGTATATTAAAGGACTAGTAAATACAGTAGATTTGCATAATCAACAAATGCATAATAAAAAGACAATGCAATATCACTTAGTCTGAACTTCAAATGAGTGGTAGTTTTTTTCTGACAAATTTCAAAGTTCTGTCTATTTCCACTCCCCCTGTATCTTGTGACAGCCATCAGCCAATCGCAAATGCATAAACGTATATTCTGTGAATTCTTGCACATGCTCAGTAGGAGCTGGTGACTCAAAAAGTGTAAATATCAAAAAGACTGTGCACATTTTGTTAAAGGGACATTATACACTTGATTTTTCTTTGCATAAATGTTTTGTAGATGATCCATTTATATAGCCCATACAGGTTGTTTTTATATAGTTTTTGCTTATTTTTAAATAACATTGCTCTGATTTTCAGACTCCTAACCAAGCCCCAAAGTTTTAGGAGAATACTGAGGTATAACTACTCCAGCTTGCTCCTGTTTGTGTAAAGGGTCTTTTCATATGCAGAGGGAGTGTCTGTTATTTCCCACTTAAAGTGGGCTTTCCAGCTACCTTTTTAACAGAGCTAAACTGGGAGCTTCTAAGTAAGTTTTTAAACGGTTTTATACTGGATTTTTATATCAGTGTCTGTGCATATTATTCTTTATAGTAATGTCTATTACATGCAGTTATATGAAAATTGGTGTATACTGTCCTTTTAATGGAAGTAAATTGGAAAGTAGTTTAAAAATTGCATGCTCTATCTAAATCATGAAAGTTTAATTTCGACTTGAGTATCCCTTTAATACAACACTGTTGGTTGTGCAAAGCTGGGGAATGGGTAGTAAAGGTGTTATGTATCTTTTTAAACAATAACAATTTTGGTGTAGACTGCCCCTTTAAGTGCCCAGGTTTTTTCCTATAAATTTCACTGGACAACCTATTGAAATACTGCACTGTCCAGTTCAGTACTGGATACCTGGGAACCCTAACTACAGGTAACTTCAACTCCATAAGTATTTAGCTTTAAATTAAAGGGATATGAAACCCAAACATTTTTTTTCATGCAGTTTAAAACAACTTTCTAATTTTACTTCTATTATTAATTTTTTTTGTCGTTCTCTTGGTATCTTTAGTTTAAAAGCAGGGACATAAGCATGTGTCTGGAACACTATATGACAGAGGTTTACCAAGAATGTTAACCATATACAAGACCGCTAGATAGCAGTACTGTTACTCATAGACCCCAGACATTTACCTAGGTATCTCTTCAATATAAAATACAGTGGAAATGAATCCAATCTGATAATCAAAGTAAATTGGAAACTCTTTTATAAAAATGTTATGCTCTGTCTGAATCACATATTTTGGGTTTCATATCCCTTTAAGATGATAACAGATTCTGTACTTGTGTATGAGGTCATTTTAATTAGTGTCTTCCTTTAGATTTTAAGCTATTGTCTGTATAATATTGAAATAGAAACTCCAGGGATATTTGTAAAGTTCTCATTTTTACCAGACTTTCAACAGGTTTTATTCTGGTTTGTGCACATGATCTGCAATGCAAACAGAAACACACAGTAAGTGATGACACTGTGTAAATAAAAGACATGCTCAGAGAAGCTTCTAACAAAATCCATTGGAAAGATGTTTATTTATCAGGAAAACCTACCCTGGAAAACCATCTTTTTGCCTTTAAGAGGGTTTGCAAACAATTGCAGAATGATGATTTACAAGACCCTCCAGCCATGAAGTTTTAAAAAGCTGCCATTCAATTGTCATTAACAAATGTCTAGAACATTTAACCAAATATTGTTGTCAATGAGATGTCACCAGCTGTTCCTATTGACCTGTGCAGGGCTTCGAGTTGTATTCATATCACTATCTCTTGAATGATTATTACATTATTATTTCATGTTATATGCAATATACTACAATAACTGTTTAAAGGGACAGGATGTCCAAAAAATGTCACAATTCAGATAGAACATACAATAATTGTATTATCAAAATATGCCTCATTCTCTTTTTATCCTTGTTAGAAACAGCATTACACTACTGACAGCTAGCTCAACACATCTAGGCAACCAAATATCCAATCACAATAGACAAATTTATGCAGGCACCAATCACCAGCTACTTCCCACTAGTGTAGGATATGCGCATATTCATTTTCAACAATGGATGGTGTTTCTGGCGAGTCTTCAGGCTCACCAGAAACAGCAGTTATGAAGCAGCGGTCACAAAAGCCGCTGCTCCATAACCTGTCCGTCTGCTCTGAGCAGGCGGACAGGAATCGCCGGAATTCAACCCGATCAAGTACGATCGGGTTGATTGACACCCCCTGCTGGCGGCCCATTGGCCACGAGTCTACAGGGGGCGGCGTTGCACCAGCAGCTCTTGTGAGCTTCTGGTGCAATGTTGAATACGGAGAGCGTATTGCTCTCCGCATTCAGCGAGGTCTTGCGGACCTGATCCGCACTGTCGGATCAAGTCTGCAAGACCTTTGATAAATAGGCCCCTAAGAGAACAAAGCACATTTGAAAATGGAAGAGATTTTAAAAGTGTCTTAAAATTGCATGCTCTAATCTGATTCTTGCAAGTTTAATTTTGACTTTCCTATCCCTTTAAATTGTGTAATATCTTTAGATGTATGCAAATCTATCTTTCCCAAAAGCAATTGCAGTTCCAGAAATATGCGAGGGAGCAAATATTTACCTGCCAGAGCTCCGTGCATGAGTCGGGAAACTGTGGACTCTTCCAGGGAGGCCCATATGTAAAGTTGTTCAGTGGGCACAGTCCGGGCAAGTGGAGTAGGCATTTTGGTTGTTCTGTGACTGAGCTTTTATTTCTGGGGCCTGGTTAGGCATAAAGGGAAAGTTGCAGGAAAGGGCAATTTTCACCCTCCTCAGCCCAACAAGCCCAGTGGGGTGCAGTGTAAAAGATTAAGAGGGTGTATCATCCCAGTAGAACTGAGTCTCCAATTCTTACAGACAGTCATGATTTGAGGTCTTAAACTAACACCCTTTTTTATATTCTGAAAAATTATTAACAACTATTATTATTGCTTTTATCATGTTGGCACAGTTGGCACTGATGCTGGTATGCTCTTTCCCTAAAAACCTGAATGGGAGGGAGAAAATGATGATGTTAAGTTGACACTGCTCTTTGTTTGTTACCCGGAAACAGTGGAGTGAAATTTGTGCTGTGTCTGTGTGTTGTTTTTTTTTTTTTACTGTTAACTATGGGGTGTTAAAATATTTCTCTGTGAGTATTACTGGCAGTTCTGCTGTGTATGTGTATACTGGCAGCCAAAGCTCTAAATAATTTGCTTTCTACTGGCAGAAAATGTGGGGGCATGTTGTGATATATAAATATATGTATGTATGAATGTATGTGTGTGTGTGTGTGTATATATATATTTGTGTGTGTGTGTGTGTATATATATATATATATATATTTGTGTGTGTGTGTGTATATATATATATATATTTGTGTGTATATATATATATATATATATATATATTTGTGTGTG